>NC_041221.1:159229984-159230760 GCF_002837175.3 Physeter macrocephalus
TCTTAGAGGAAAACATAGGCAGAACACTCCATGACGTAAATCACAGCAAGATGCTTTTTGACCCACCTCCCAGAGAAATGGAAATAAAAACAAAAATAAACAAATGGGACCTAATGAAACTTAAAAGCTTTTGCACAGCAAAGGAAACCATAAACAAGTCCAAAAGACAACCCTCAGAATGGGATAAAATATTCCTCAGAATGGGAGAAAATATTTGCAAATGAAGCAACTGACAAAGGATTAATCTCCAAAATATACAAGCAACTCATGCAGCTCAGTATCAAAAAAACAAACAACCCAATTCAAAAATGGGCAGAAGACCTAAATAGACATTTCTCCAAGGAAGTTATACAGATTGCCAGCAAACACATGAAAGGATGCTCAGCATCGCTAATCATGAGAGAAATGCAAATCAAAACTACAATGAGGTATCACCTCACACCAATCAGAATGTCCATCATCAAAAAATCTACAAGCAATAAATACTGGAGAGGGTGTGGGGAAAAGGGAACCCTCTTGCATTGTTGGTGGGAATATAAATTGATTCAGCCACTATGAAGAACAGAATGGAGGTTCCTTAAAAAACTAAAAATAGAGCTACTGTACAATCCAGCAATCCCACTACTGGGCATATACCCTGAGAAAACCATAATTCAAAAAGAGTCATGTACCACAATGTTCATTGCAGCTCTATTTACAATAGCCAGGACATGGAAGCAACCTAAGTGTCCATCAACAGATGAATGGATAAAGAAGATGTGGCACATACATACAAT
>NC_041221.1:159230770-159308752 GCF_002837175.3 Physeter macrocephalus
GGCATCTATATACAATGGAATATTACTCAGCCATAAAAAGAAATGAAATTGAGTTATTTGTAGCGAGGTGGTTGGACCTAGAGACTGTCACAGAGTGAAGTAAGTCAGAAAGAGATAAATACCATATGCTAATGCACATATATAGAAACTTAAAAATAAAAAAGTTCTGAAGAACCTAGGGGCAGGACAGGATTAAAGATACAGACGTAGAGAATGGACTTGAGGACGCGGGGAAGGGGAAGGGTAAGCTGGGACAAAGTGAGAGAGTGGCATGAACATATATACACTACCAAATGTAAAATAGATAGCTAATGGGAAGCAGCTGCGTAGTACAGGGAGATCAGCTTGGTGCTTTGTGTCCACCTAGAGGGCTGGGATAGGAAGGGTGGGAGGGAGATGCAAGAGGGAGGAGATGTGGGGATATATGTATATGTATAGCTGATTCACTTTGTTATACAGCAGAATCTAACACAACACTGTAAAGCAGTTATACTCCAATAAAGATGTTAAAAAAATAATAAAGTGATTTCTATATATTTAGAGAGGAAAATATGGTATAGTTCATCATGCCATGCTATTCAAGTGTTACTTGACATAGAAACACAGTGTTACCCAATACTTCCTGACTGAGTGGAATAACTATTACTTATCTTTCTCTGTTAAATCACATCAATACTCCAGTGTCCTATATGTGTAGAGTTTGCTAATTCTTTTATAGTAAAAAATAGATTTAGCCTTTCTAGAATACATTTGTTTACTTCAGTCAAAAAAAAGAAATTGACATTTTATTTGACTTTAAATTGCATTTCTTTTTGTATAATTCTAATGTTGTTATATTTTATTTTAATTTCCTCTTGGTCTTTTGATTTGTTTTTAGTAGAGCAGAAAACTTGCTTCTTTGTATCTTATGCTAGTTTGAAAAACATAATGAAAAATTCATTTCATTCATTTTTCATTGTTTTATATTAAGCATCCCCTTGTGCATTTGCATTTTGTGTTTCAAAACAGATTAGTGGAATGAGAATAATGACAAAAATCTTGTTTCATTTCTAACTGTCCTTAAATCACTTATATTTCTGCCTTAAACATTTGTTACAGTGGTAGGAAACCATGACATGCTTTATACTTTGTAGTTAAAGCAGAAAATATTTTAATGGTTGGGGTGAAGAAATCTCTCCAAAGACTTCTGTCCAATTGTGGTATTTAAGTGTCAATTCAATTAGAGCTAAGTGAATATTCACCAAAAGAGAAAATGGACTTTATAAATTTAACAAAGAGGCAGGTGATGATTAATTCTTTGACTTCTTTCTCTCTTGCTTACTATTGAAATGACTCAAGTGCATTACAGAAGAAGGAGCAGTCCATTGGAATTCCCTTCCTTTATGGAAGGTGTGGAGAAAAGGTATCATTCTCTAACCACTAGAGTCCAAAATCATGATTTGGGCTGTTTTCCTTAGCATCCACTGGTGGTCTGGGGGGAATAAATCACAGATGGTCACTGAGAATGCCTATTAATTTGAGGGCTGAATTTGTGAATAGCTGGTATTATCCTATTATCCATAATATTGAAAGTGAGAACACCCTTACAAATGTTTAAAGTATTTATGGAGAAACCTAAATTTAAATATCAATATAAAACTTAATAAATGAAGTCTTCCTAATGTGGAGAAATATATTTCTTTCCTCTTTCAACTAGTTTCCCTGGTGCTTTCCCATGGAAATAGGATCATCTTATATATTATACCTTAGCCCGTATGGCTATAGTCCCTTAAATATCAAACTGCATCATATGCTTCATGAAAAAGAAAGCCAGAGATTTCTAGATAATAAGATGCTCGGTCAAATTGCCTCAAGTCACTGTTTCTCTAAACATGTTCAAACTCTTATGAAAGGGCAAGTTCATGTTCACACCCTTATGAAAGGGCAAATTGTGTTCTTTTAGTTTTTTGTTTTTGTTTATAATTGAGGTAACACTGGTTTGCAGCATTAATAAGTTTCACGTGTACAACTTTGTATTTTGACTTCTATATACACTATAGCATGCTCACCACCAAAAGTTTAGTTTCTGTCTTTCACCAAACAGTTGACCCCCTTTACCAGTTTTGCCCTCCCCGCCCCTTGCACTCTGCTAACCACTACTATGTTCTCTGTATCTATGTGTTTGTGGGTTCATTTATGTATGTATGTTTGTTTGTTTTTATATTCCACTTATAAGTGAAATCATATGGTATTTGTCTTTTTCTGTCTGACTTATTTGACTTAGCATAATATCCTCAAGGTCCATCCATGTGTCACAAATGACAAGATGTCATCTTTTTATAGCTGAGTAGCAGTGTTCTTTTAGATTTTTGAGGGGTTGGCTGTTAGATTTGACCTAATGACAGTAACAATGTGTACTTGTGAAGTACTTAATATATACTATGCACCTTTCCTAAGTGTGAGACATCTATCATCTCATTTAATCCTTACAATAACTTTATACAGTTATTATTTTATATTCACATTTTCCAACTGAGAGACTAAAATATAAAAAGAAAATAAAACATTTCCAAAGATCATAAGACTAGTTCACAATGGATCTGAGATTCATATCCAGGAAATGTGATTCTAGATCCTGGATTCTTAACTACTGTATAAAAAGAGGTCTTCCCAGACCACTCCATATAAAATAGTAATCACTCGCTCCACACCACTAACATCAAATTGGCATTCTATATCCTCTTATCCTGTCTTTTTTCTCTACAGCTCTTGTGATCCCCTGCATATATTATATATATTTAATAGTTTGTTTATTTTAGCCTCCCTCTACTTGAGTATGGGTCCTTGTGGTTAGGGACATTGTCTCTTTTGTTCTTGGTTATATCCCAGGTTCCTAGAACAATGTCTGACTTAAGTAGCTGCCTGCTCCCACCCAAATAGTTAAGTACATAAGGAATGTCAATCTTTGGGAATTTCCAGCTGGAGTGAAACTGAGATGATTCAAAGAGAATACAAGGCTCTCACAATGGGGGGACATAATTAAAGAGATGATTAAATGATAGGAGATGAGAGGAATTCCAGGAATAATATCATGTGCATGGCCAGAAAGTGGGATCAAACCAAATAAGGGCATGGATCCTGAGCTGGAACTAAGAAGTGTGAGTGATACCTGGTGTGGCAGGCTAGAATTCTGCTTCTTTGGCAAGCAGTACAGATGTTCTAGGAAATCCCTTTGCTTGCACAAGATCTGAAGTTAATGATGCCCTTTATCCTAGGTCTTTGCAATCTGTTTGGCCAGCTCTAAGCTAGACAAATTCTTCTCCATCCTGAAGAGCTCCCTCTTAACAAAGGCTGTACCTTCAGTAACAAGGACCTCTTGTTTTACACTGGAAAAATCAGAGATTTAACCTTCAGTATTCTCTGGTTCTTGTTGAAGTCCTCCTTTGCCAAGGGTTTGACATGCTTCCAGGAATAGATTTGGGTCACTCTCATTCTTTCTTTGATAAACAACCTATTATTTCATCTCTACAAAACAAGGTAGAAAGTATCTGTGGTAACAGACCATTAGGCTACAATCTTTGTCTGAGGCTATAGATTTAAAGACCGATCACTTTTCAATTAATACACTTTCCATAGTTCCTATTCAGGACATTGATAGGCATTTGAACAAGGACATAAGAGACTATCTTGGTCTCTGTCCTCAATCATTTTAAATTTTAGAAGAAAGTATAGGCAATATGTAAATTAGTAACTCCATAATGGAATAGAACATAATTACTCTAGCAATACTCAGTATAAAAAATTTGTTTTGGCTGGAGCACCGTCCCAAGGGGATAAATGGCTAGAGTTTGAACTAGGCCTTTAAAAATGGGTTAGAAATCAATAGGTAGAGAATGAGAGGGAAGGTATTCCAAGTGAGAGAGGGCAAGGACATAGTGTGAGCATGTGGACATTTATTGGCATTACTGATTAATATCTGGCTTTGTTTTAGACTGTAACTACATAAAGGCATGGTCCCTTTTTGTTTTTATACCACTAAACTGGTACTGTAAATATTGCACAAATTAGGCACTCAATAAATAGCTGTTGAAAGAATTAACAATGAAATGAATGTTTGAAAAGCATAAGAAATATTTCAGAATATTGAATACATCAGTTTGACTGAAAGAGAGATAATAGTTCATAATAATAACAACTTTTGTTGAGCCTTTACTTTGTGTCATGCACTAATCTGAACACTTTGCATTTAACTCTTTTAACTCTCAGAAAATCCCTCTATGGTAGGTACTTTTATCATCTCTATTTTATAGCTGAGGAAAATGAAACAGAAAAGTGAAGTAAGTTACCCAGTGTCACACAGCAATTACTGGTAAATAGGTAATTCCAGCCACTCTGTCTATGCAGTCTGTGCTTTTAACCCTATGCTGTACCTTCTCTTTAAGATAAAGTTGTAAACATGACTTGGAAATACTTTTTTCTGAAGGTCATTAGACGCCAAGTTAAGATAAATTGTGCGGTTATTTGGTTTTTGTTTATTATATTCCTTTTTTTTTTTTTTTTTTTGCGGTATGCGGGCCTCCCTCTGTTGTGGCCTCTCCCATTGCGGAGCACAGGCTCTGGACGCGCAGGCTCAGCGGCCATGGCTCACGGGCCCAGCCGCTCCGCGGCATGCGGGATCCTCTCAGACCGGGACGTGAACCCGGTTCCCCTGCATCGGCAGGCGGACGCGCAACCACTGCGCCACCAGGGAAGCCCTATTATATTCCATTTTAATCTTATTTTTCAGCTTTATTTGGCTATAATTGACAAATAGAAATTGTATGTACTTAAGATATACAACTTGATGTTTTGATGTATGTGTACACTGTGAAGTGATCACCATATTAAGCCAGTTAACACATCCAGAACCTCACATAGTTACCTTTTTGTGTGTGTGTGGAGATGCGTTTTTTAAAAAATTTGTTTGTTTCCTGTTTTTACTGGAGGGGATTCTATAAAAAGGTGAGGTTGAAAGGCATCTTGCAGCAGCATGTACAGTGGGTCGGGGGAAAGGAATGGAACCTTGATTTCACAAGCATCACGGTAGTTAAGTGTATGAACTCAGGTGATGGCAGTAACTGGAAATGCATGAAGGAATGTGTGATGTGATAAAAGTTGGAAGAATATGATTCCAAAATGATTCTTCTTCTCAGAATTGATTGTCAGGGAAAATGATGATACTCTTCTGATCTGGAGAATGTATTTCTTGGGGCCAATTTTAGGAGAAATATTATAGGTAGATAAGACATTGAGTCTGCAGTAACTTCATAAAATCTAAACAGATGTGAATAGCAGGCAGAGCATAGAGTGAAGATTATTCCCATGGTTAAAAGGGAAATTCCTGTTCCTTCAGGGAACCTGATTCTTATTTTAGGAAACTTATAATTAGACCCCAGACACAGTAAATGCAGATTAACTAAACATTTGTTTGTGGAGAGAAAAAAAATATTCTAGGAGGAAATTCTGGATGTTGAACCATAATTTAAAAACCTGCAATCCACCTTAGAGATAATCTGGTCCACAAAGCAGCTTTTACTAGTGAGATTCTGGAGATCTAAAAAGGTTAAGGAACATTTAATGAAAGACAACATTAGTATTCGAGTGAGAGAAGAAGTCAGTCTCATCCTTCAGGTTACTGGTAGTTACACTGGAAAGCCAAGTGCAGTAAGTCCCCTACATACGAACCTTCACGTTGTGAACTTTCAAAGATGCAAACGTGCATGCCAGCCCTTGTATGCCAGCTGTTTACTACTGTACTTTTCAAGGTACTACTATACTGTAAGATTAAAAGTGTTTATTTTTTGTGTTTGTTTTTTATGTACATATTACTTGTGTGAAAATTATTATAAACCCATTACAGTACAGTACTGTATAGCCGATTGTGTTAGTTGGGTACTTAGGCTAACTTTGTTGGACTTCTAAACAAATTGGACTTATGACTGCGCTCTCGGAACAGAACTCATTCGTATGTAGGGAACGTACTGTACACTGATGTCATCTTTCAACCAGCCTCCTACCTTCTCTTCCTACCTATAGTAGGTGCTGTTGTGCCCTTCCTATATCCTCTTTGCTTGACAGGACAACTTTCCCCAAGCTGATGTGATTATTGATACTAAATGGCTAATAGAAACACTTTTCTCTGGAGCATTGCCCTTGCCCGATGGGAGTCACTACACACAGAGATATCTGCAAGTATATTCCCCTGCCAACCCCCGCTACCATGGCACACAATAGTCAATATGACTGATAATG
The DNA here is from genome assembly GCF_002837175.3 of Physeter macrocephalus. Lineage (NCBI taxonomy): Eukaryota > Metazoa > Chordata > Mammalia > Artiodactyla > Physeteridae > Physeter > Physeter macrocephalus. The sequence continues at coordinate 159,237,041 of NC_041221.1, forward strand.
CCGGGCCCCCTCCCGTCAAGGTGGAATAACTCTGTGGTATTCCTCCTGCTCCAGAGCTCCCTGGGGGATCAGTCTAAGGTGAGATTTTCATAGCTGCCACATCTTTACTTGGCTTTATCCCATGCTCTTTTCTGCTCCTCTCATTTCCCTATCGGTCTGTGATTGATGGTTTCATTCTGAGGGCACTCCCTTAGTAAATCACCTGTACAAGCCTCCGTGTCTCAGACTGTACTTCTCAGGAACCCCACCTAAGACAGTAACCAATCCTGACACTCAAAGCATCACTCATAGCTGCCGAATTCTAACACAGAACTGTTGGGTGATGCGATCTGTGCTGTTTTTGTTAGGAGTCTGAGCAGCTCATCATGGAGTCTCCAGAAGCAACTTGGCTAAAGAGTTGACTAAGAGCTTGGGGTCAGATGGGAGTCAATCCAGGTGTATGTTCCATTGTGGGACAGGTTGACTCTGTGTTTAAAATAATCTACTTGCCTCATGGAATTTGTCTGAGAGTAATTAATAGAAAAAAATAATCATAGTTTAGCCATAGTGACTTTGAGTGAATAATTAATAGTAACAAAAAATAACATTTCTATCTAGATTATATTAACAGCAAAATAACTGTAGTACATTTACTTAACATTAAAAAATAATTCAAATCAATAATCTAACCCTCTAAATACTAGTTGATAATTTTATTTTTAAGCTATCACTCTATATAGAACAGGGAGATCTGACAGATTGGGGAACAATGGAAAAAAATAGTTTATCACTCACCCCACAGAAAACATTTTTGCCTGCCTGTGATGGGTGAGTAGGTTGGTATTTTCAAGCATAGCTTAAGTATAACTTTTCCAAAAGCAGTGCAATTGAGAACTGAAACACTTCTAATTTCAGAGACCAGATTTTGTAAATGCTAGTGCGTGTTATTTTGCGTATTTGTTTGATTTTTCCCAATCTACTGAGTAAGAAATTTTCATCCACAACCAATGGGTATTTTTGTGTTTAAGATTCAGAGATGAGAAAACAAAAGAATTGTCAGTAAGTGACCTAAAATGTTAACCTCTGATTTGTATATTGGTGCTATCATGGTGATTTTTAGAGTCATGAATATTTTCTAGCTTGAAATGAGATGAACAAATATTTTTTAAAAAGAAAGAAATGAAAGGAAAAAAGGAGGAGAAAAAACACTATCACTGAATATGATACAAGCACCCTTCTGGTCAGAAGATTGAATAAAATATATTTAGAAAATGTATCTTCTAATCAGCTTTCCTGGGTGATTTATTTTTAGTCACCCCTATGCTTTTACTACATGGTACCTGGTACCTGATCAATTATTAGTTTGAGCATGGAGTGCTGCTTTTTAGAGAGCTACCAAGCCCCTTGAAGTAAATTGTATCCTGTGGCTAAAATTTGACATGGTTCAGGAAACACATACATCATATATTCTTCAGCGGTGGGTTGCTATTTCTCAGACCCCTCAGAGGCATTTACATTCTCAGTGTTTGAGCCAAACTTTTCAGGGCTTGGAGTTTTTGAACACTTCAGATGCTCTGTACTGTTATCAGACCAGTGGTGAAGCTGATCTCAAAGTCCACTATTAAAACTCCCCTCAAGGACATTTTCATTAGAACTTTGTACATGGGCAGTTCAAAAGATCCAGCTATTGATTTTTGTTCAGAAGTCCTGTCTCCACTTTCATATTACGCAACTTTTTTGACAGACTTTCAAAAAACCACAAACTGTGGTCTGCCTGTGATTCCAGCCAGGATTTTGTGCTGCTCATTTGATTTCCTCAGGCCACATCCTTCCCGTGTCCTTGTCAACATTGCAAGGAGAAGAGCTGTCTTAGAAGATTTGCTAAAAAGCAGAAGCAATTTCACAGCCGTAGAAGAAAAACATCTGACCTTTCAATGCACACAAAAAATCTCACTTAAGTAAATAACCTTTTGAGCTGTAAAATTTTGTTGTGGCATTCATTTATCAGACACATAGATAATCAGAGTGTTTATCTCTTTTCACCATTTAAAATTTCATAAAAGAAGTCAGGAACCAATGTGAGTAAATTGTAGCAAAGAGCCTCTAGCATATGTGCTCAGCACATATTTAATGGAATTATCTATTGGAGAGTAGGTGGCAGAGGCAGCTGAGGATTTAATTATTGGGATAGATATTTTATATCTATCTGCCAGTGCCATGTGAAATAAGACTTGTCTCCATATTACTTCTGTCACTTTGTGTGGCCTTTAAAAAGTGGCATTTCCTCAAAGAAGAGAATTGGATCATGTGTTTGGTCCTGAGCTACACTGTGAACATTTCATGGCCCACCAGTTCATTCTGAATAGAACAATTTTGGTAGAGTATGTGGAGTTCAGCTGTGAGACAGCTAAGTGGAAGCAGCGAGACGGTAGGGACCTCACTGGTTTCAAACGTGCAGATATTGTACAAATAGAGCTTTATATATCAGAATAAAGAACAAACTCCGGAGGAAAATCTATGTAGTTCTTTTTTCACACATATGAGTCTTCTAGTAATATTACTATTACTCATTATTAGAGTGAGCTTTTTACTGAGTGGTTACTATTGCTAGGCATTGTATGATTGACTTCACCTACATTATCAGATTAGTTCCCATAATAACCCCTTGAAATAGGTGGTATTAATATTCCCATTTTATGGATGAGGGAACAATGGCTGAGAGAAAGTAAGAAAATTGTTCAAAGTCTATAACTAGTAAATTTTGAATTTAAGACAAGGTGAAAGTTTTGCTCTGTTTGTGCTGTTAAAAAGAATGAGCCAGAAGTTATGAGATCCAAAGATTGACCCAGCACAGAGAGCGCTGGAATTCCAACTCCATGAGATCCTTGTTATAATATTGCATCCCACTAGGGGGCAACATAGACTTTCCATCTACTTGAGCCCCTTTGTTCCGAAAATGTCTCAAAGACCCATGGAACAGCAACAAAAAAAAAAGACCAGTAAAAGCACATAAACCAAACACTTCAGTATTTAAAGCAGAAATAATACTTTATTAAAATGTCAGTTGTCCCTTATTAGTGATTAAAAAATGTCACCTTATTTATCAAAGAAAACTAGACTCTTTTCTTATTGATTTGAGTGCTTTAATTAACTGCTTTATGTTTTTCTTTCCTGACCCCACTTCCCTCCAAACTCAACTTGCAGTCTACCATACAGTACAATGACAACCAGACAGTGAAACATGGTCTCATCTGGGTTTTCTTGTCAACCTTTTCAAGGAAGGATTGGGAGTACAGTAGGTTTACCTCACACAAAGCATTGTATCCAAGGCCAGTTTTAAAATGTCAGACAGTGAAGAGTTCCATGCTGCCACCATTCAGGATGCTAGTGGACAGTGGTGAACACTCAGATGTGTCTCTTTTAGATCAAATGTAGGAAACGTACTGTTCCTATAAAAAGCTGTTAGCAAGTTCATGAACCTGACGGCACAGGGCAACAGCTTCCTATTGTAGGAAGAAATGAAAGCGTATGATACTTGGTTTTACTGATACTTCTCTCTTATTTGATCCTTTTGAATTTATTTTCATACTCCCCCTGCTGGACTTAATCAGGCCTAAACAAATGAGTTTGGGTGGTTGAAGCCTGTTGACCCGTGGATGACACATTTCATATCAAGTTGCCCAGGAGTTCTATTCCTTTATGCCTTGTTGAGTAGAAATCAGTCATTTGAGGCCAACCACCATCTCACCCTTTTGTTATTTATTGTATGCTGAAACTTATAAAAGAAGGGCTAAATTCTGTACTGTGTGATTAAGTTGTTTCAGTTCCAATAAAATGTCAGAAACAAATGAAGTGCTCCTGTAAAATACTACAAGAGTCAGATTCAAGAAATTTGGGAAACAATCAGGTTTGTTGACTTTGGGGAACCAAAAATTTACACAGAGTATATGAGAGATAGAATCATGTGGTAATTGAAGAAAAACAGTATCTAGCATACTTATCTTGTATACTGCCTTAAAATACATACATACATGCATATAGATATATTTTCAATATTGAAAATAAACACAGAAATAGAGATCTCTTCATTTTTGGATTATTACAATTACTAGCTATTTATTGAGTAGCCTCTGGGAGTCAGGCTCTAAACTATGCTCTTTGTAAATAAATGCAAATCTGTAAATAGAAATTGGGAAGTTTTTTTTGATGTCACGGTTCTTGGACATCTCTTGCCCCAGATCAAGCATTGAATTATGAACAAGTTACATGTAAATTACAGGAGATTCTTTTTTCATGGTAGCATGTCAGTCTTTCTAGTTCCTACAGCTTCCTGGCAGGATGACAAAAAGAGGATTGGGAGAGGGAGAGTCAATCAGCTTGCCTCTGCTATTTTTACTCCTTATTTGGAACATTGCCCTTGAAAGTCTCTTATCTTATCCTTATGAGTCTGTGGCACTATGTGACATGTATATACTCACACAATTACTGATGGGTTTCAGCCTGTTTCCTGTGCTCCTCAGGTGTTTTGGAGGGTCCTCATTCAGCTTCAGTGAATGTGTCGAATGCCAGAATCCCATAGATCCTACATATCAACTAGTAAGAAGAACAAGGTAAAATGAGACAAATAGAGTGCAGTTTATCCAGGTTGTTCTGTTTTAAAAATTAGAAATACAGAAAGATAGAGAGCTTAACACTTCGAGAAGAAGGAGAAATGTGATATTAATAGAAAAAACTTAGACTTCACGCCACTCTATTAAATAGGTCCAGATTAGCTGTCTCCATTTTTCCTGACAACAAGCTCAACACATTGCCTCATGTAATCTTCAAGCACATTCTACAGGATTCATATTAATCGCATTATCACTCCCTATCCTCTTAAGAGTGCCTCAAAGAGATCCTTCCTGGCCATCCTTTTGAAAGACCACCACTTTCATTTTTTTTAATGTTTTAAAATTATTTTACATGATTTCAGGTATTTTTTAAAAATTGTGTGCTTAGAGTAGTTCTGAAATAGAGTGGGTTTTTCTGCCTGCTTTTTTTGTTTTGTTGGATAAGTTCTACCTTTTTTTCCCCTTTTTATTTTTCCCAGTTTTACTGAGATGTAATTAACGTGTAACATTGTATTAGTTTAGGTGTGTAAAGTAATGATTTGATGTGTGCATATATTGTGAAATGAGTGCCACCATAAGTTTAGTTAACATCCATGACCTCACATGGTTACAATTATTTTTTTCTGTGGTAAGAACTTATAAGATCTACTCTTTTAGTAACTTTCAAATATGCTATACAGCATTATTAACTATAGTCAACATGCTGTACATTACATTCACAGAATTTATTAATCCTGAAACTGGAAGTTTATACCTTTTGACTACCTTCACTCATTTCCCTCATCCCCACCTCTCACCTGTTGCAAGCACCAATCTGTTCTTTGTTTCTATGAGTTCTTTTTGTTTTTTTAAGATTCCACATATAAGTGAGATCATACAGTATTTGTCTTTCTCTATTTTATTTCACTTAGTGTAATGCCCTCACAGTCCATCCATGTTGTCATAAACGGCAGGATTTCCTTCTTTTTTAATGTCTGATTAATACTGTATACATATATACTGCCTTTTTTTTATCCATTCATTTGTGGTTGAACATTTAGGTTGTTTCCATGTTTTGGCTGTTGTAAATAATGCTACAGTGAACTTGGGGATGCCGATATCTCTCAGAAACAGTGATTTTTGTTTCCTTCAGGTATATACCTGAAGTGGGATTGCTGTATCATATAGTAGTTTTTAATTTTTTGAAGAGTATCCATACTGTTTTCCACAGTTGCTGCACCAATTTACGTTCCCACCAACAGAGCACAAGCGTTCCTTTTTTTCCACATCCTCGTCAACACTTGTTATCTTTTGTCTTTTTGCTAATAGCCATTTTAAGAGGTGTGAAGTGATAGCTCAGTGTGGTTTTGATTTGTATTTCCTTGATGATTAGTGATATCGGGCACCTTTTCATGTACCCGTTGTTCATTTGCATGTCTTCTTTGGGAAAAAAAAAATGTCTATTCAGTTTCTCTATTTTTTTTTTAAGTTTTGCCCTTTTAATACAGGTGTCCTGAACACCTGGAAGGGTACCAGACATGTATTTGGCATTGAATAAATATTTATTAAATCCACTGTAATCCCATTATTTGGCACAATAGAAGAACAGCAGGAAGATCATTTTGTGCAAGTCTAGATATTCACATCTAATATACTGTAAAAGAAAAGGTCAGCCCCTTTGCAAAAAAGAATAGGGAATCTTATGACTTTACATAAAACATTGGCCTCTGAAGCAATAATGATAATATTAAAGATTTAATGAACCCTTAACAATGTGCCAGATACTGTGTGAAACATTTTAAGATATTTGTTGGAGTACTCCCAAAAACATTTAATCAGTATAGGAGACAAAATCTTAGAAAGGTGAAGTTACTTACCTAAAATCACTTGAGTAGCAAGTGGAATTGAGTCAGTGTACCAACCTAGATCTCCTAAGTTACTCTCTTTATCGCCTCTCTATGATCCTGCAGGATTCCCTTTCAAGTTAGATTATTTAAAATCATGCTTATCTCATCTTTGCCACTCACAATCAGTCACAAAGTTCTATATAATCTTTCAGAAATTGCTCACCAATTTATTCTGCATTTTGTACCCTTATGGTATACACCTCTTATAATCTAAGCCCTCCATAATTCTCATCTGTGTTATTTTGATAGTTTCATATAGTACTCCTAACATAAAACCTAACATAAAACTCTCCTATCTCCCAGTTCAGTGTGGTTTTGTTTTGTTTTTGCTTTCATAGTATTCCCCAAACTTACATTTCTTCAAAATATGCCCCCACCCAAATTACCTCTTCAAATTTATTTCTTCCAACACAACATCATAAATCCTAGACTTTGGCCACAGGGAACTTTTCACAGTTTATCCACGTTCCTCATATGAATCGTTCATCTTCAGCTGTGTGCTTCTCATGAATTGCCTCTTTGCCTTAAATGCCCTTGCATACTTTCTCTACTTTGAAGTGCTCTATTTATCCATCAAGAACATGTTCAAATATGAAGCTTTCACTAGTTTTTCCAAGGCAGCATTATTCCTATAGTCCCACAGCACTTTTCACACAATAACTCTAATATATCATCAGTAGAATTTACATATTTGTCTCCTGTTTTAGAAGTCATGTTTTATTCATCTTGTATTTCTATTAAATATCACATTCCTAGCCACATAGTTTATGTTTATAAACATTTTAGGAAAGAACAAATGAGGGTAAATATTTAGTCTCAAATCCTTTACAGAAAAAAAAACAAAACAAAACAAAAAAAAAACGGGTTAGTGGCAGAAACTCTTTACCAAGAAAAATTTTACATTTAAAGTTCAGTATTAAAAAAAAAAGATGAAAGCATACTAGGAAGAGTGAACAGCCCACCTAATTCCTCTCACACCCTAGAGTAGCCTGCAAATAACCCTAAGATTCTATACAACTTCATGTAAAAAGCACAGGCACATGATGTCAAGAAACTTGTGTGGATTTTCATTTTTTGTTATTGTTTTGGCAGCTCATATTTGAAAGCCAGTTCACTTAAAACAAATACTCCTGTTCTAAAATGTAGTCATCTGATATGCTTCTTTTTTTTTTTTTTTTTTTTTTTTTTTGGCGGTACGTGGGCCTCTCACTGTTGTGGCGTTTCCCGTTGTGGAGCACAGGCTCCAGACGCACAGGCTCAGCGGCCATGGCTCACGGGCCCAGCTGCTCCGCGGCATGTGGGATCTTCCCGGAGCGGGGTACGAACCCGTGTCCCCTGCATCGGCAGGCGGACTCTCAACCACTGTGCCACCAGGGAAGCCCTGATATTCTTCTTAATTTGCATTTCTCTAAAATGTTTTCTTTTCATTACTGACTTTATTATCTACTTCTGTGTGGACATTTTATCTGAAAATTCCAAACAATGTACCTGAGAAAATACTAAAACAATGTTGAAAGGGTCTTTCTAACATGTACTTGGATCCAACTAAGAAAGCTGACAGCAATTTGGTAAAGATTCTCTGAAAGAAAGAAACCAACTCTGATGAACTAAGAAAAAAAAGTGTTTGCCTTTATCTTAGTAACTTACTGGTTCAAATGCAAAGAGTCATGTAGGGACTGTGGCTATCTTCATTAAACCTATTTGAGTTTTAATTAAGTCTTTCACTTAAAAAGCAGCTGTTGGAATTAAAATACTTCAAGAAAGTTATTTTAAATATGTAGAAATATGTTGTCACATCAATATATGTGTGTTTTTATCCTCTTATTAATGAAATTAAAAACTATGATTTATTAAATATGAACTAGGCACTAGGAATCCACTATTGCAGGTACTTTGGGTTACTATGATGAACAAGAAAGATATCTTCCTGTCTTCAGAATGCTTAGAATCTATTAAAGAAGACTGCTATTAAACATGTAATATCTAGTAACACCAAAGAGAAGTACTGTGGAAATACCTAATTGTGGGAGTCCCCTGTGGTGTGGAGAGTCTCAGGGATGGACTCCCTAAGGAAGTGAAATTTTAGGTTGAGGCTTAGAGAAAAATTGCAAGTTAGACCAACTAAGAAAGGGGTCTGGGAGTGCTCCAGGGAGAGGGGAGAGCAGGTGGCAATTCCTGACTACATAGATTTGTAACTACTTTAAATTTATGCAAAATTTTATTAGCTAGAAATGAAAAATCATCTTAAATATAGCACAAACTTGCTTACTGAACCATCTTTTTTAGTAATAAAATGTTGTAAACCATCTATATGTCCAACGCTATGAAATAGACTAGAAAACCTGGGTATTCCCTTGCGATGTTTAGACCATTTTAACTATTCAAATACTAATTGCATTGAGGATTGTGATGCAACATGGAAAACACATAATTCATAATACTATGTGGAAATATAGGATGTTATTGTGTAAGTCCCTCATGATTGTATGAAAAATGGATATGAAAGACACTGGAAAATATATTAAAATTATCTTTGTGTTTATATTAAAAATGTGGGTTCCTATGCCAAAAAAATTTATTTTCCAACTTCGTGCAGTATAGTCATATAACTTTAAAAATTAACAAAAGAAAACACTGGATAGAGGAAGTTCTGTTTTAAAACTTAGTACAACCAAGCAGAGTAAATCTCATTTTGAAATGAATAGCATGAAGAAATTTTTCAGAAACAAAGAATTCCAGCTCCAGTAAAAATGATTTATCGTGTTCTTTTTAATGAAGCCAAATAATGGCATGTATTCTATTTTATTGATTTAATGGAGCATCTCACAGAATGGTAGAGCTGGAAGGTTACTTTATGTTAATCTCACCCTATTTCCTCTCTTTGTAGATGAGGAAACTGAGAAGGGTCATATATGCATATTGAGCAGGCATTATGAACTTGTGTATTGTGTTATCGATGAGCCAGACACATTAAACGAAGGAATACAAAACTGTAAACTCAGTCTCCTGTCCTCTTTGAGATTAAAATTTGTAACAAGAGGGAAGATAAAACAAGTATCTCCTAACTCTCGTTTCCTAGGCTCTTTTCACTTTCATTTCCATCATGGTTGTAAAAATGCACAAGAGTTTTTAGAAAGCAAAGCACACATTTTCTATTTGTCTAACTACCATTTCTCTCATCATAGGAAAAACTGACAATCTGTGCAGAGTGTTACAGATTCCTCACTGCCACAATAACAAATGGCTCTAAAAAATGCCATACTAGTCTTCTTCCTGCTCCCCTTGTTGGGAACAAAACCGGTACAGACGGTTTGGGCTGTGAGTCAAGAAAGTAGATAAACAAACCAAACTAACAGTTGGGAGTAGGATTAGAGAAAATGTTCTCCTGAGATTTCTATTGTTAGAAGAATGGCTAAGGCTGCTAACAATAAAGCCAAATAAAGCAGTACGTACACATGAAAAAACAAACTCTAAACTTGTTGCCAGCAAATAGGGCAAGAGACAAAATTGGGTTCAGCAGGAATGGACCGTTGTGGGGTTTTTGTTGTTGTTGTTGTTTTTCCCCTTGAGAAGTATTGGCTCAGCTTGTATTTTTTTTCTTATTTTCGTCTTGTAAAGTTATATGCTAATTTGGTTTACAGAGTCATTATTTATTCATAGTTTTCACTAGACATATAGTTGTTGTTTATGGAGTCACGTATTCAGACACAATTTTTTCCTACCTTTGGCCCATTTTGAGGCAGGTTAAATGAAGTGGGAAGTTATCATTTACTGGTGAGATCGATAAATCTGAGAGCCAAAAGATAATTTGAGCTCAATGAACATTTTCTGCAAAATCTCTCTTAGAGGATAGAGTAATTGTTGATATGTTTTTCCAGATATGTTTGAGTATTGACTAATAATTAGTCAATTCAAATAGGTAGGCGAATGTACAAAAATCAGTCAAATCAGATATCTGAAACCTTGTAAATATCAATACCGTCACCTGCTAGATTAACATGTAAACCATGCTTTGCGAAAGATGAGATTCTGAATCATTGAAGGCCTTTGTTTCCCATTTTGTCAAATGGTGATACTGGGTTAGATTATCTACAAGGTCTTTTCCACCCCTAAATTTTGTAACTTTTTAATTAAAACATATTTTTGACTACTGCTAGGGTAAGAATATGTTTTGAACAGAGCAATTGGATTTCTCACAACAGAATTTGACATCTGCCTTGATGGCTAGCCTTACACACTGGACCATACTGCTAAATTTATAATTTATAATATTATATTTCATGCTAAAACCCATTATTTCTAGTTGAATCTTATAGTTCACATCTGTTTTAATGTTTGCAAATACATATTCATAAGATATCTTTGTCCTCTCTTCTCAAAAAAAGAGCAGTTCAGCCAAATATCAGTTAAAATATAATTGAAAACAACAATTGGGAAAAACACATATTCTGATTCTTCAGTGAAATGCTCTATAGAGTCATAAATTTATGTCAAAATGCTTAATATTTTAACCAAATGTGATTTTAAACTTCAGAACAATACATTTCTACTACAGTTTACAAGAGGTTAAAGAAGTCCTAGACCCTAATATATAGCCTGGGTTCCGGGTTCTAAAAAGCTTCTAGAAACTACTCAAGACTGGCTCTAAAACTTCCCCGAGGGTTTTAATTTCTGGCCTTATAAAGTCAAAATAGCATCTTTGCCTTACATGTCCTTTTATTTTCTAAAAGGAAAAAGAAGTTTTGCATATTTCAGGGAATAGAGAAGCACCAATAAAAGGAAAATAGTTGGCAATGTTAAATCTAACCAGAAAGCCAAATATTTGCCCTTTTCATTAGGACACTTTGTCAGGGGGATGAATGGAGTAAATCAGGCATTAGGCTCTGAGAAGTGAATCTTTGTTTTTATGTAGATAGCCAGAAAGCCAGCTTGTTGGTAGAAAAATATATAAAATGACTTAGTAGCTTAATGGATTATGGATCGTGTGTGTGTGTGCATGTGACTTTTCTTCTCTCAGTAATGTGGCAACCTGTACTTTTGAATTGAAAGGGAATTCCAAGTTTTTAATACCTGATGGAATGTTTAAATTCTGAAAGAAACAGACATAAGAGGAGAGTTAAGGTTTAAACTTTTCAGGCTTTTATCCTGAGAAGGACTTTATCCAGATCCTTCACCTTTCTACAATGTAGCTTTCAAAGTGTCAATATAATTAATACTTCTCCTAAATAATGTTCTTGTTGTTACCTAAATAATCATCCATTTGCCGCTTAAGTCTTAGACATGATTCCTTGATCTCCTAATTGTCTTGTCCTTTTTCTGATTTTTCTTCACATAAGGAGGAAGTTGGTTCAGTTTTATAGACTCCTCCTTGCTTGTCAGAGTTATACCTCATCAGCATTTCTTGATGTAGTCTCCTCAGTAAAATTGTTAAATTTACTCGTCTCCTTTTTATTATATAGATCTATCACCTGTTTTAATTTAACAAGATGAAAATGTGCCTCTTTCTCATCTTTAAAAATATTATTTATTAATCCAAGGCCAAGAACGTCACACGTTTTTTAATCAGCCAGTGTGTGAAGCACCTGAATTAATTCTAATGGGTTAAGGTGTAATCCTTTTGAAAATTAACATCTACTTCATAGCAAAAAGCAAGGTAATGTGTTTCATAAGCCACTGAACAGTCCAACATTAACGGAAGTGGAACTCTCTGATACTACTATGATATGTAATTCTTTAGTATGATCATTTTTATTCATTATATTTTATTCGTTTACAGGCTGGAAAGTTTTAAAGACATTTTCTTTATTCCTTTTCTTCTGATATTTCTTGATAATATGCTTCAGCATAAATCCTTTTCAATTCAGTCTGGAAGTTTATATCCTTTGCTTCTGACAAATTATAATTTATTATTATTGTCTGTTAATTTACTTCATTCCCATTCTAATAGTAATCCCTTTTAATTGGACATTGGCCCTCCTTGTTAATCTTCTCATTTCATAGTTTTTTTTTATGGGATTTTTTGGCTCTCTTTTATGTTCTACCTCTTTGTCTTTAAGTTCTATTTTGGGGGAGATTTCCTCCATTTTGCTTCTAAGCCTTTAATCTACTTTTTATTATATTTTTGCTATTATTTTTATTTATACAAACTCTTCCTTGTACTCAGAATGTTCTTCTTTTAGATTTGTTTTTGTTGTCATTCATATGCAACATTTTTTGTGTGTGTTTCTCTGAGTAAACTTGTTTTGAAGTATTTAGCTTTCCCTACATTATTTCTTATCTCCAGTGTCTTTGAATTAGCTTATTTTTCCTTTTTTTTTTTTTTCAGATAGGAGATTTTGAATTTGGATTATTGACTTTACTCACATTTAACAGTGAGAAAGTATGTAAAAGGTTGAATGTTCTATGTGCAGGAACAAGCCTTGTTTACTGGTGTGGAGTTATAGTGGGGACATGACCACTTTCTTGGGAATCATTCAAGCTTTGGTATCTGAAAATCTTGTATATTGGGCTTCTCAGCTTCCAAAAAGAGGAGTAATACAGTATTCTTCCTTGAGGGTAGGGGAGATGTGAATGCCAGTGTTCTGAGAGTCCCCTGTGTTTTAGAGGGCCTTCTTTGGCAGAAGTTTCCCTCTCATGCTTTGGACTCCCTGGGGCCAGTAGAACCATCCAGGAAGCTTTGAGGATGGGAGAGTCCTGAGCCTGGAGTCTAGATCTATATTCCATTTCTTCACTTTGGGGCACTTTCCTCACCCATTCATGTGAGGTCAACCAGATATCCTGAGGAAATCCAAGACTGAAACCTCTGGGTCATCCCAGGTATCCATGGCTGACCCCAATTCCAGAACAGCTGTCTGGCAAGTGAATCACTCCCACTGACCAGCAAGATATTTCTTTTATAAAATTGTGTGATTTGGGGCCACCAGAATGGTACCAAAATATTCACTTGTGGTAACTCTTACTCATATCAGACACAGGATGAGATCAGATCTCTTGGCTACCAATGGTTTATCACTGACCTGTGAAGTGGAGCCTGTGTGTGAGCCCATGTGTTACCTGTTGTCATCCATGTTCCCCCCACAATGCTCCCTCGGTTCTACAGCCTCCAGTGATAGTAGGGTGGCAGTAGGTAGTCTTTACTTTATTCATACTTTTCCAGTGTCATCAACCCACTGCAGAACCTACACCAAACGTCTGGTGATCTTTCTAGTGCCTGTGTCTATCTCCTCCTAAAATGTTCAAGGCCTTTGTTTTGCAATTCTGATTTCTTGCCTCTGTCTTACATGGTGAGGTTCTAGTCCCCTAGTTTGGTGTTCAGCCATGTTGGACAAAGGATGGACATTCCTTGTGTTAATGGCTAGTCTCACTCTGCCCATAGGCCCCTTCCCTGTCCTTCCTAGTGGTTGAGGTGGTATGGTAATGTCAGTACCATTGACACAGTGATTATAGGCTATAGAGCCCAAGTGAAGACATAGTTGAAAAGTGTGTTTTGTTATCTTTATGCTAAAATTCTAAAATGATGAGAAAAAATTATCATTCACGCATTCCAGTGTGCTCTGGTCAGACTTGTACTTATGTTCTTCATCAACAAAGCATAGTTATAGCCTTTGAGAGAGTCAATAGAATCCATTATTCCTGAGCAACATAGTGAATGATGCAGTGCCATAAGAAATGATTTAACCTTAATTAAATAAGTGGTAGTAGGTAACTACAGAGGTGAGAAGATTTATATTGTTTTAATATAAAAAGAATGGCATTGCTACCTTTTTCTCTCAGTAGAATATATGAATTACCCAGAAATACTATATTTGACAATCTAGAAAATGAATATATGATTCTGAAGTTGAAAAGATAGTACCTTTAGACTATGAAGAATCTTCACCTGCACGGAATGGATAATAAACAAATATGTACATACATTTTTTCTACTCCGTTGTTCAAAGCGTTAATTGATAAATCGTATGCCTTACATGAGCTCATGCAGCTCTATTAAAATATCGTCCAGGCCCCACACACTCTAGTGGTTGTCCCTTCAGCCAGTGAATGACTCATATGAGGGTACAAAAACCTACCTCCTTTCCTGAAGGGGAGAAAACTCAGTGATGCCATTCACACTCTACAGCTTCCCATGGGATCAGTCTGAGATTAGATTTCAGCAACACCACATTTTGTTCAGCTTCCTCCTCTGTTCTATCCTGCTTCCCACATTTCCTTATAGACTTCTACTGAAAACAATCCTCAATAAATCATGTGCATAAGAATTCTCATCTTAAGCTATTTTTCTTAAAATCCATCCCTACCTAAGGCAGGGTCTAACGACTCTTTTATTCAGACATTCAACCAGTCCCTTTATTTTCATCTCTATGACACACTTTTGCCTTAAGCTTTAGTGCCTTGAATCCCGAAGCTTGTCATAGTTCTACAACACACTTAGCCCACTTCTTGTTAGCTCTTACCACTCTCTCGACTCACTTGCAGGAAATTAATTTTTAGCTTTCTTCACCCTACTAAGTCAGATGTCAATCCATTTTGCATCTTCCAAAATTGGTCTAGCTTCTATCAACTGGTTTTGCCTCCTCTCACATTATTTTTGTGTTATTTTTTTTTAATTCCCTTATTGTAATTTTACTTCTATTTTGGAGGGGAAGGAGAAAAAGCATTTGTTCAATCTACTTACTTAAAAAAAAAAAGAAGTCCTTAAATGTATGACACATCATAGGTGCAGGTAGGACAGGCAGCTGAATTGACTGCATTTTATCTTACATTAGTAATTAAACAGAGGCCCATATTGTGACAATGAGGCAGGTATCCATGTTACCATTAGAGAGTGTGGGGAAGGCATACTGGGAATGGGATGATATGGATGAAAATGGAGTTTTCTAAATTTTCATCTGGAAGTTTTGTACCCAAATTCTAACACTAGTCTTGAAATCAACACAGATGCAGCAAATAAGATAAACCACAAACACAATGACCAAATTTTAAGCCACCAGTTATTTCACCATGATGATTTCCAACCGCGCACAGTAACTATATCTGGAGTATTTGCTTGAGAGTTAAGGATAGACTAGGAATTGGCAATTGCAGACAGAATACAGGCAAATCCTCCTAAAAGACTAAAAAGCCAACTCAAACAAGACAAATATCATCTGCCCCTACCATAATCACCTGCCACAAAGCAAAACTAAGTCCCTGGAGGAAGATATCCAGAATCTCAGATTATTTCTATAGTACTTCTGAAAAAGGAAAACATGACACTTGGAATTTTAATTCAATCACCTTTAGTAGTAAATGCACCCCTTTCCTAATCCTTGTCCCCATACATTCTTCCCACTTTGAAGAAGAGTAAAATTAATTCCCAGTCATAGCAGGGGTGTTGATGAAGTGTTTTCACACTCCTTACCTTGCCAGATTGCTACCGTTTTCCAGAATTGGATAATGTCCCCTTTTTTGTCCTGCCCTGATGCAGACAACCAGTATACACATCCTCTGTTCTCTCTTGTCTCTTTTAGTCTTTAAAAAGCCACTGATAATTGCATTTACATTAAATTTTCACTTCTCCAATGGGACATTTAATTTTGTAGGTAAAACAAATCTTTAAAAATGTATGAATGAGGATCTGATTTTGGATTCTTATCTATTAGTCTCCTAGCGAGGGAGGTCTTCCCATTGCCCCTGAAATTTACTTTAGACCTTATTTTATTTATTATTATTAATATTCATAATAAATAGTTTAATCATTCATGAAAATTTGCTTAAATATCCAGTGCTACTTAGTAAAAGCGAGAATTAACTTTAAACACAGGGTGTGATTCCATATCCTTAACTGCAACTGACAGTTACGTTCTTTTAGCCTTTTGTGCTGTCCTACTTTGTCATCTTTAACTCTCATTTATTATTCAATTACTTCATCAGATAAGCCTTTTCTGATTTGAGACTGGATCCAATCTCATTCAATACTCTTATAGCACCTTGTAACTCTTTTTCATAATGCTTATCAGAATAGGACTTTTATATTTATTTGTGTGTTATTTCTATAATGTTCTTTTTGTTAATGAGTTTTGTTTCTTAAACAATGTTTATTTTGGCAGAGCACAGAGGATTTTTAGTGCAGTGAAAATACTCTGTATGGTACTATAATGATGGAGATATGTCAGTTTACATTTTTCCAAAGCCATAGAGTGTAGATCACCAAGAATTAACTGTAATGTAAACTATGGACTTCGGGTGATATGATGTGTTGATGCAGGTTAATCTATGGTAACAAGTATCCCACTCCGTTGGGGGAATGTTAGTAATGGGAGAAGTTCTGCATGTGTGGGCACTGAGCATATGTGAGAAAGCTCTGTACCTTCCTCTCAAATTTTCTGTGAACCTGAAACTTCTCTTCAAAAAGGTCTTTTAAAAAAGACACACATGTCCACACAAAAACCTGAACACAGGTATTTATAGCAGCTTTATTCATAATTGCCAAAACTTGGAAGTAACCAAGATGTCCTTCAGTAGATAACTGGCAACTATTTGCATAGCATTTACATTTTATTAGGAATTACAAGTAATCTAGAGATCATTTAAAGTATACAGGGAGATGTATGTATGTTATACGCCAAAACTATGCCATTTTATATAAGGCACTGGAACATTGGTGGATTTTGGCATCAGCATCCTGGACCAATCCCCCACAGATATTGAGTGATGAGAGTATTTTAAGTGTTTAACAAATGAGAGGAAACCATGTCTAAATAATTAAAAGAAAGTATGAGATTCATGTCTCATCAAATACATATCCATACAGAGATAGAAATTATTAAAATGAACCAAATAGAAATCCTTGAGTTAAAAAGTACAATAACTGAAATTTTAAAACTCTTAATCACTGTATGAGTTTAAGTTGTGCAGCATGATGGTTTGATTTACATATATTGTGAAATTATTACCACAAAGCTTTAGTTAACGTCTGTCATCTTATACAGGTACAATAAAAAGAAAGGAAAAAGAAAATCTCCTCGGGATGAGAACTCTTAGGATCTACTGTCTTAATAATGAGATAAACAATATATTTAGTCAGTTAGAAGACAACATTAGCAACCATGAAGACAGGTCAATTGAGATTGTTTAGTTTAAGGTACAGAAAGAAAAAAGAATGAAGAAAAAGGAACAATGCCTTAGAAACTTAAGACATCATAAAGTATACAAACATATGCAGAGAGGCAGTTCCAAGAGGAGAGAAAGAGGAAGGGGCAGAAAGGATCTTTGAAGAAATAATGGCCAAAGATTTCTGACATTTGTTGGAAAAAATCTGCACAGCCAAGAAGCTCAACAAAATCCAATCAATCAGGATAAACACAAAAAGCTTATACCAGGTCTCATCATAATCAGACTATCAAAATCCACAGACAGAATCTTGAAAGCAGCAAGAGAAGTGACTCATCATATCCAAGGGATCCTCAATAAGATTAACAACTGATTGCCAGTCAGAAACCATGGAGCCCAGAGGTAGTGAGATAACATAATCAGTGTGCTAAAGGAAAAAGATGGTCAAAAAGGAATTCTGTATCCAGCAAAACTGTCCTTCAAAAAAAAATATTTTTTTTTAATAAATAAGACATTGCCAGAAAAACAAATATGAGAAACATTTTTTTGCCAGCTGACTTGCCCTGTGAGAAATACTAAAGAGAATTCTCAGGCTGAAATGGAAAGACAGTAGACAGTAACTAAAATCCACGTAAAAAATAGACCACATATATAAATATAAAACACAGTATAAATGTATCTTTTGTTTTTAATGCTTTTCTTTATGATATAGGAGACACTTGCATGGAACAATAATTACAAATCCACATTCATGGGAACACAACATGTAATATGTAATTTGTATGACAGTAACAGCACAAAGAACAGGGGAGGGGATGGAGCTATAAAGGACCAAAGTTTTTGTCCTCGGTTTTGTTTTTGACCTATCTAAATTAAGTTGGTGTTAATCTGAACTTGAATGTTATAAATTAAGATGTTAATTGTAATCCCCAGGGCAACCACTAAGAAAACAATTAAAAATATATGTTAAAAGAATCAACAAAGGAATTAAAGTGGTACACCACAAAATGTCTATTTAACACAAAAGAGTAGAGGAATAAAGAAACTAAAAGTTATAGGACATATATAAAATAAATAGCAAAATGACAGACATAAATTCTACCTTATCAGTAATTGCATTAAATATATGTGAATTAAACACTAATTTGATTTAATTAAGAAAAACTCTTATTAAAGGGTAGATATTAGCCAAATGGATAAACATAACTTGATCCAACTATATGCTGTCTATAAGAAATGCACTTTAGGGCTTCCCTGGTGGCACAGTGGTTGAGAGTCCACCTGCCAATGCAGGGGACACGGGGTCGTGCCCCGGTCCAGGAAGATCCCACATGCCGTGGAGCGGCTGGGCCCGTGAGCCACAGCCGCTGAGCCTGCGCGTCTGGAGCCTGTACTCCGCAATGGGAGAGGCCACGACAGTGAGAGGCCCGCGTACCGCAAAAAAAAAAAAAGAAATGCACTTTAGATCAAAGACACAAATAGAGTTTCCTCAAAAAATTAATAATAGAACTACCATATGATCCAGCAATTCCACTTCTGGGAATATATATTTAAAAATGGAAATACTAATTTTAAAAGATATTTACACTCCCATGTTCATAGCAGCATAATTTACAATAGCCAAGACAATGGATGAATGGATAAAGTTGTGGTATATACATATTCATATATTCATATATATGAATATTTATTATCCAGCTATTAAAGAAAATAAGGAAATCCTACCATTTGCAACAACATGCGTGGACCTTAAAGGCATTATGCCAAGTAAAATAAGTCACACAGAGGAAAAACAAATACTGTATGATCTCACTTATATGTGGAACCTAAAAAGCAAATAAACTCATAGAAAAAGAGTTTGGATTTGTGCTTACCAGAGGCAGAGGGTTGGGGGAAGGGGAATCAGAGGATGGTGGTCAAAAGGTACAAACTTCCAGCTATAAAATAAATAAGTACTAGCACTGTAATGTACAACATGATGACTGTAGTGAACACTGTTCTGTGATATACAGGAAAGTTATTAAGAGAGAAGATCCTAAGAGTTCTCATCACGAGGAGATTTTTTTCTTTTATTTTTATCTATATGAGATGATAGATGTTAACTAAAGCTATTGTGGTAATAATTTCACAATATACATAAATCAAACCATCATGCTGCACAACTTAAACTGATACAGTGATGTATGTCAATTATTTCTCAATATAGCTTAAAAAAAAGACACAAGTAGTTTAATAATAAAAGAATAGTAAAAGATACACCAGAAGAAACCAAGAGAGGGCTGGATATAATAATATCAAACAAGATAGCTTTTAAGACAAAATTCATTGCTAGAGAAAAATGAGCACATTTATAATGAAAAAGGATCAATCCAGCCAGAAGATAAAACATAAATATATATGTACCTGACAACAGAGACCCTAAATACATAAAGCAGGAGTATGAAAAATTGAAGGGTGGAATAGATAATTCAACAGTAATCATTTGAAACTTGAAAAACTCCACATTTAATAATAGATAGAACAATTAGACAGAATATCAACAAAGACATAAAATACTTAAATAGCACTATAAACCAACTAGACCTAACAGATACCTAGAATACTTTCCCCAGCTACAATACTATACGTGTTCTTCTCAAGGACACATGGCATATTCTCAAGGACAGACTGTATGCTGGGCCATAATACAAGTTTTGGTAAATTCAAAAAGGATTGAAATCATTCAAAGTATATTCCCTTACCACAGTGGAGTGAAATTAGAAGTCATAATGGAAGAAAACTTGGGAAATGGGCAAATATGTGGAAATTAAACAATGCATTTCTAAATAACCAATGTGTCAAGGAAAAAAATAACTAGGAGAACTAGAAAATATATTGGGATGAGTGAAAACAAAAGCTTCAGTATCTGAACCACTTGTGCATCTGTTTTCATTGTCTATATTCTTCTTTAATTATCAAACATATTTTCTTCCTGCTTTGAATGCCTGTTAATTATATACCAGAGCTTCTGAGTAGTGAAAAAGGAGAGTATTCTGGTGATTTCATCTAGTTCCATAGAGTTTTCTTTTTAATCTGTTAAGTAGAAGAGAGAATGATGACCTCAATTCAATCAGGAATTAAGCTGGTTGGGGCCAGGTTGCAGTTTTAGTAAGGCACACTTTATCTCAGTTTTGCTTTTGATTAGGAATTAGGCCTATTGGGCTTTTATTTGAGAGCCTGGTTGGTATATGTCTTTTCAGCCATGAAATCCTGTGGAAAATTCCTTTCTTCAGAAATTCCTAGCCCATCTTTCAATGGTTATACAAAACAGAACTTTAAAATCAAATAAATATCTTAAGGGAAAGACTATATACTTGAGGTAGACCCTTTCTCTCTAGCAGATTTGTTTTATAAACACTATGAGGAAGAAGGAGATTTTATTTTGCCCTTTAGATTTCTTTATTGTGTACCCTGTTTCCTCAGACTCCTGCACAGCCCTAACTCAGCAAATGCCCCTTAGAGGAATCTGGCCATACTTTTTTAAGACCACTGGAATCTTTAAATTTTTTTGTTCCATCACGTGTACCCGTTAGAAAGTTTGTGGGTTTCCTTTCCCCAGCTACAAAGTCCCTCTTGCTGTGATTGTTCTGATCTTCCATCCATGTCCATAATTAGCAAATGTCCCCTTGAAGAAAATTGTTTCTTCTCTTAAGGATTATAGTTCATCTACTCCTCTTTGCTTCCACACATCTCTGAGGTTTTTAACAATACGATTTTAAAAATTTTATCTAGATGTTTTCTAGTTGTTTCAGCAGGAGTCTTCCATAACCTATTGGAAAGTGAAAGTTACATTTCCCGTGTTTTAGGAGCAATTGCTTTCCATCTTAAACAAAGTGTTTCCAAAGTGAAAAAGCTTATTTTAAGACTGGTAAGGAAGACCTTACTAAGAAAGTGACCTTTAGCAGAGTTGAAAAATGAGGGAATGAACTATGCTGCTACCTGAGAAAGGAAACTTGCAGATAGAAGGATCAGCAAGTGTGGATTTCCGGGGGGGGGGAGGGGAGTGGTCCTAGAATTGTAGGAATAGCCAGAGGAGAGTGTGGCTTGAGCAGAGTGATAAAAGGGGAAAATATTAAGGTATGTATGGTCAGACATGATAGTAATGATAATAAAGTTAGTATTGGATAACACAGTCTCATAGGTCTCAGGAATGCCAGAGTCCTAAGACTTCCTGAAATAAACCTAATCTAACCTGTCCATTTTACAGCACTGTAATATAGGAACAGAGAGGAAAAAACTGTCATACAGTTTTGTTTTTTCAAGTTTTCTTTACCTAAGATGTTGCAGATATGACTAACTCCACTTCTACATAGAATCCCCACACAAAATCACCTATTCTATTTAGTTTAGTAAGGAACCTCCTTTGACTATTCAGAAACAAATTTATCTGACAGTCTAGCTACAAAATATATTTGCTTTGTGTACTTTATTTTAATTTTAGTACAATGGCCATTTTCAGCAAGAGCAAAACCATATAATGTGCACAGTCTAATGAGCACTGATAAATATTACATTCCCTTACAGTGAACAAAATCTTGCCCCCTGCTGTTTCCTTAATAGCTTACATTAACAGGCCATGATTGCTGGAGTTTCATTGCTCTTCATCAAAGAAACGGCTGTGATCGTCTTTTTCCCACACTCTGCATCCCTTCATCACAGAGACTCTGAGCTGTAAATATAAACCATTTCTATAACTAATGGCATAGTCTGTCTTATATTAACTGTCTTCCAATTTAGCAATGCATCTCGAAGACTTTTTTTACTGAGATCATTTGTTATGCTATTATGTACTATGCCAGTCTCTACAGTATACCCTTTACATGCTTTAATTCTTCATTTAATTTTCACAACCAATCTACAGGTTACACATTGTCATACTAATTTGTGCAAGTGAAAAATGTAAGGTCTTAGAGACTTTGATTGCTAGAAAGTGGCAGGGCAAAGATTTTAATCTAATTCTTTCTCCAAGCCCGCACTCTTTCCGGTCCTCCATTTTGCCTTCTTTTTGTTCAATTCTCAAGACTTTCTTCCCTTTGCGGGGAATTCTTTAGAATAGGAAAAGTCAATTATAAAGTATACCATTCACCCACATCCTGTAATTTTGAGTCATATTATTACTTTACGGAAAATGTTTGTGGAATTCTAGTTTGGGCCACTAGACCCAAGAGGCTAAGGGGAAAGGGGGGATCATATTCAAAAAGGGATTGATATTGATGCTGGTGCAAAAAACTAAAATAATGACTGCACTATGTCAGTCAAACTTTTCTTCTAAATTTTATTTTGAAAAATTTTAATTATACAAAAATGTTAAAGAATAGGATAATAAATATCCATATACCCACCAGCTAGACTAAACAGTTGTCATATTAATTTTATGTATTGATCTAGCTATGATTTGTGTACCATATGCTTTTTTTTTCTGAACCATTGAAATTGTCACAATTATAATAGAACTTCACTCTTACATACTCCATCATGTTTCTCTTAAAACTTCATTTTTCTGTACAAGTGCAATAGCATTATTATACCAAAGATAGTAATATCACTTAAAATAACTAATATTATCTAAAATCTAGTCCACATCAAAGTTCCAAAATGTCCCTAAGAATTATTTTTGTTTGCTCTGCTAAACCAAGATATAAACAAGTTTTGCTCCTTTATGTAACATCTCATTAGGTTCTTCTAATCTCTGCAGTCTATCTCCCCACCCACCCTTTTTTGTTGTTTTTCCCCATGACACTGACTTTAAAAAATATATACCAGAAAAGTTTCCTTTTAAAATACCCTGCATTTGAGATATTCCTAATTGTCTACTATACAATTGAGCCTGTGCCTTGTCTCCTGTATTTCCCATAGCCTGAAAGTTAAATCTTAAGATTGAATAGATTCAGGCTAACATCCTTTTGGTGTGATGCTATTTACTTCATATTGCATCTCATTGGGCTGCAAACGATGTCACGTTTTCTCACAGTTTGACAATAAAGGTGATTACTTGGTTCAGGGGGCAACCATCAGAACTCTTCAGGTATTTTTTTTTCCCCTTTGAAGTAAGCTTTATGGTTAATAGTTGGCAACAACTAGTGCTTTTAGCATTTATTAACCCTTGCTTGAAACAAAAATTTTACTGGGAGTTGCAAAAAGTGATTTTCTCATTCCAACTTCTGTAATTCAAAGAAGGATGAACTGCCATATCTCTTCAAAAGACAGAAGGTAAATGCCTCATTCTTACCCTTTAATTACCAATTTTTTTAGTAAGTTTGTAACAGTACCTCCAATGGTGGCAAATAAATTCATCTCCATTTTTTCCGTTTCCCCTCCTGCATCTTTACCACTGTGAACTAAAGGGTTTTTATTTATTACACGTTACAGTTTCTGTTTTCTTTTGTTTTTAAATTGAAGTATATTTGATATACAATATTATGGTAGTTTCAGGTGGACAGCATAGTGATCCAACAGACAAATACATTATGAAATGATCACCACAAGTCCAGTAACCATCTGTCACCATACAAAATGATTACAGTATTATTGACTATACTCCTTATGCTATATAGTACATCCCATGACATATTTATTTTATAACTGGAAGTCTGTGCTTCTTAATTCCCTTCACCTTCCTCCCCTCTGGCATCCACCAGTTTGCTCTCTATAATTCTGTTTCTGTTTTGTTTTGTTTCTTTGTTTTTTAGATTCCATGTATAAGTGAGATCATATAGTATTTGTCTTTCTCTCTCTGACTTATTTCACTTAGCACAATACTAGATCCATCCATGTTGTTACAAATGACAAAATTTCATTCATTTTATGGCTGAGTAATATTCCTTTACACACACACACACACACACACACACACACCATGTCTTCTTTATTCATTCATATATCAATGGACATTGATATATGAATGAATAGGGTTGCTTCCATATGTTGGCTATGGTAATTAATGCTTCAGTGAACATAGGGGTACATATATCTTTCCAAATTAGTGTTTATGTTTTCTTTGGGTAAGTATCCAGAAGTGGAATTCCTGGATTGTATGATAGTGCTGTTTTTAAAATTTTGTGCAGACTCCATAATGTTTTCCATAGTGATTGCACAAATTTACATTCCTACCAACAGTGTAGAAAGGTTTCCTTTTCTCCACATCCTCGTTAACACTTGTTATTTCTTATATTTTTAATGATAGCCATAGTAACAGGTGTGACATGATAGCTCATTGTGGTTTTGATTTACATTTTCTTGATGATTGGTGATGTTGAGAATCTTTTCATGTGTCTGTTAGCCATCCATATGTCATCTTTGGAGAAATGTCTATTCAGGTCCTCTGCCCGTTTTAAAGTCTGATCATTTTTTGTTTTTGTTTATTTTTTTATATTGAGTTGTGTGATTTTTTTGGGTGTAATTTGGATATTAACCCCTTATCATATATGTCATTTGAAAATATTTTCACCCATTTAGTAGGTTGCCTTTTTGTTTTGTTGATGGTTTCCTTTACTGCATAGAAGGTTTCAGTTTGATGTCATCCCATTTGTTTATTTTTTCTTTTGTTGCCCTTACCTGAGGTGACAGATTCAAAACAAAATATTGCTGAGATTGATGTCAGAGTACATACTGCCTATGTTTTCTTCTAGGAGTTTTATGGTTTCAGATCTTGCATTTAAGTGTTTAATCCATTTTGAGTTTATTTTTATATATGGTGTAAGAAAATGGTTCAGTTTCATTCTCTTTCATTCTCTTGTATGTAGCTGTTCAGTTTTCCCAACACCATTTATTAAAGAGGCTGTCTTTGCCCTATTGTATATTCTTTCCTCCTTCGTCATAGATTGTTTAACCATATAAGTGTGGGTTTATTTCTGGGCTCTTTATTCTGTTCCATTGATCTATATATATGTTTTTATGCCAGTATCATACTGTTTTGATTATTATAGCTTTGTAGTATAGTTTGAAATCAGGGAGTGTGATATGTCCAGCTTTGTTCTTCTTTCTCAAGATTTGGCTATTTGAGGTCTTTTGTGGTTCCATTCAAATTTTAGGATTATTTGTTCTTGTTCTGTGAAAAATGCCATTGATATTTTGATAGGGATTGCATTGAATATGTAGATTGCTTTGGGTGGTATGGATATTTTAACAGTATTAATTCTTCCAAACCATAAACATGGAATATCTTTCCATTTCTTTGAAATCTGAAAATCTTTCATCAATATCTTATAGTTTCAGAGTACAGATCTTTTACCTCCTTGGTTAAATTTATCCCTAGATATTTTATTCTTTTAGATGAAATTATAAATAACATTGTTTTCTTAATTTCTCTTTCCGATAGATTGTTATTAGTATATAGAAATATTCTTTCCAGATACAGATTTCTGTGTATTAATTTTGTATCCTGACATTTTATTGAATTCACTCATTAGAGCTAATAGATTTTGGTGGAGTCTATAGGATTTTCTGTGTATTTTATCATGTCATCTAGAAACAGTGACAGTTATATTTCCTCCTTTCCAATTCAGATGTCTTTTAATGTTTCTTGCCTTACTGCTGTGACCAAGACTTATAATACTGTGTTGAATAAAATTGTTGAAAGTGGCACCTTGTCTTGTTCCTGATCCTAAAAAAAATGCTTTCAACTTTTTACCATTGAGTATGATGTTGGTTATGGGTTTCCCATATATGGTGAGGTATGTTCCCTCTATGCCCGCTTTGTTGAGAGATTTTATCATAAGTGGATATTAAATTTTGTCAAAAACTATTTTCTGCTTCTGTTGAGATTATCATATGATGTTTATCCTTCATGTTGTTAATGTGGTGTATCACATTGATTGATTCATGGATATTAAACCATCATTGCATCCCTGGGATAAATCCCACTGTATCTTGGTGTATAATCCTTTTAATGCATTGTTGAATTCAGTTTGCTCATATTTTGTAGAAGATTTTTGCATCTATGTTCATCAGTGGTATCGTCCTGTACTTTTCTATTTTGTGGTGTCTTTGACTCGTTTCCATTTCAGGGTGATGCTGGCCTTGCAGAATGAGTTTGGAAGTATTCCTCCCTCTTCAATTTTTTGGAACAGTTTGAAAAGAGTAGGTGTTAACTCTTCTCTGAATGTTTGGTGTAATTCATTTGTGCAAATATCTAGTCCTGGACTTTTTTTTGGATGGGAATTTTTATATTACTGATTCACTTTCATTACTAATAATTGGTCTGTTCGTATTTTCTATTTCTTCCTGATTCAGTTTTGGGAGATTGTATATTTCTAAGAATTTATCCATTTCTTCTAGGTTGTCCATTTTATTGGCATATAATTGTAGTAATCTCTTTTGATCCTTTATATTTCTGTCATCATTTTGAACTTCTCTTTAATTTCTGATTTTATCCAGGTCCTCTCTCTTTTTGTCTGCCTAAAAGTTTATCAATTTTGTTTATCTTTTCAAAGAACCAGCTCTTAGTTTCATTGATTTTTTCTTTTAATTTTTGGTCTCTATTTCATTTATTCATTCTCTGATCTTTATAGCTTCTTTCTTTCTACTAACTTTGGGTTTTGTTTGTCCTTCTTTTTCTAGTTCCTTTAGGTATAAGGTTATATATTTAAGATTTTTCTTGTTTCCTGAGGTAGGCTTTTATTGCTATTAATGTCATTCATAGACCTGTCCTTGCTGGTCCCACAGATTTTTAATTGTTTTGTTTTCATTTTCATTTGTCTCCAGGTATATTTTGATTTCCCCTTTGATTTCTTCAGTGACCAATTGGTTTTTGTGGCATGTTGTTTAGATTTCATGTGTTTGTATGTTTTTTCAGGGTTTTGTTGTTGTTGATTTCTTGTCTCGCACTGTTGTAGACAAAAAAGATGTTTGATAAATTTCAGTCTTTTAAATTTATTTTGACATGTGTTGTGGCCTACCATGTGATCTATCCTGGAGAATGTTTCATATGCGCTTGAAAATAATGGCTACCCTGCTCTTTTGGAGTGAAATCCCCTGTGCATATCTGTTAGGTACATCTGATCTAATGTGTCATTTAAGGTGAGTGTTTCCTTTTTGATTTTGTCTGGATGATCTGTCCATTGACGTAAGTGGGGTGTTAAATTCCCCTACTATTATTGTATTATAGTCAGTTTCTCCCTATATGTTTGTTAATATTTGCTTTATATAGTTAGGCATACCTATGTTGGGTGTTTGGTGTACATATACTTACAATTGTTATGTTTTCTTGTTAAATTGGTCACTTTATCAATGTAAAGTCCCTCTTTGTCTCTTGTTACAGTCTTTTTATTAACATCTATATAGTTTGATATAAGTATTGCTACCCCAGATTTCTTTCATTTCCATTTTCATGGAATACCTTCTTCTATCACCTCACTTTCAGTCTGTGTATGTCTTTCAATCTGAAGTGAGTCTCTTGTAGGCAGCATATAGATGTGTCTTGTTTTTTATCTATTCATCTAACATATATCTTGATTGGAGCATTTAGTTCATTTACATTTAAAATAAATATTGATTGGTAGGTACTTACTGTCATTTTGCTAATTGTTTTTGTAGCTCTTTTATGTTCCTTTTTCTTTTGCTCTCTTTCCTTGTGATATGATGACATTTCTTAGTGTTAGGTTTGGATTCCTTTCTTTTGTGTGTGTGCGTCTAATGCAGGTTTTTTATTTGTGATTACCATGTTTTATACACACACACAGACACACACACGATTATTTTAAGCTGATGATCTCTTAAGTTTGACCACCTGCTAACCAGCCTACATTTTTGCTTTCCCCACTCCATGTTTAATGTCTTTATGTCTTATTTTACATCCATTTTGTTTTGTGTATCCCTTAACTACTTTTTATGGCTATAGTTGATTTTTACTACTTTTGTCTTTTAACATTCCTACTAGCTTTATAAGTAGTTGATCCACTACCTTCACTGTATGTTTGCCTTTACCAGTGAAATTTTGCTTTCATAATTTTCATGTATTTAGTTGTGGCCTTTTCTTTTCTTCTTAGTCTCTTAAACATTTCTTGTAATGCTGGTTTAGTGATGCTTAATTCTTTTAGCTTTTGCTGGTCTGTAAAATTTTTTAACTCTTCTTGAAATCTGATCAATAGCCTGTTGGGTAGAGTTGGTTGTAAGTTTTTACTTTCATCACTTTGAGTATATTGTGCCACTGTCTTCTGGCCTGCGAAGCGTCTGCTGGAAAGTCAGCTGATAGTCTTATGGGTGTTCCTTTGTATATAACTAGTTACTTTTGTTGATTTTTAGATTCTCTCTTAATCTTTAATCTTTGCCATTTTAATTATAATGTACTTTGGTATGAACCTTTTTAAGATCCTGTTGTTTGGGACTCTCTGTGCTTCCTGGACCTGGATTCTTATTTCCTTCCCTAGGTTAGGGAAGTTTTTGGCTATTCTTTCTTCAGATAAGTTTTCTGCTCCTTTCTTTCTCTCTTCTTCTTCTGAGACCCCTATAGTGTGAATGTTATTACACTTGATGTTGTATCAGAGGTCTCTTAAACTATCCTAATTTAATTTTTTTCTTTTTTCTGTTCAGCTTGGGTTATTCCACTACTCTGTATCCCAGTTTACTGATCCATTCCTCTGTATCATCTAATCTACTCTTGATTCCATCTAGTGTATTTTTTATTTCAGTTACTTTACTGTTCAGCTGTGGTTGGTTATTTACATATTTTCTAACTCTGTTGAAATTCTCACTGTGTTCTTTCATTTTTCTCCTAAGTTTCATGGACATCTTTATCATTACCTTGAAATCTTTATCAGGTTAGATTGCTTATCTCCGCCTTGCTTAGTTATTTTCTGAAGTTTTGTCTTGTTTCTTTATTTGGAGCATATTTCTCTGTCTAATTTTGCACATTTTCTGTGTTTTTTTTCAATGTGTTATATAGGTTGGTTAAGTAGTCTGATCTTGGAGAAATAGCCTTACATGGAGACATCCTATGGCATTCAGCAGCATGCTCCCCTCTGGTCACCAGAGCTATGTGCTATAGGCATGCCACCTGTGTGGGCCACATGCACCCTTCTATTGTGGCAGGCCCTACTACGGTGGGTACACTGGAAGGCAGGGCTGGCCTTGTGGCCCAGTTAGCTGCTAGGCCATGTCTCATGGCTGTGGGCCTGCTGGAGAGCGAGGTTGGCTTCCTGTGTGGATGGCTATGTGATTTGGAGGTGCACAGGGCTAGTGTCAGCCTGCTGGTAGGTGGCGCTTCATGACTGCCTGGCTGCCTCTGTGGCCTGGGGCTACTTGGAGTTGGTGCAAGCTTACTCAAGGGCAGGGCCATTGCTTCATGCAGCTAGATGTACAGCCTTGGTGAGCTTGGGGCAGATGGGCAGGGCCAGGTTCCTGTATCTAATAGCTAGAGGGAGATTCCAAAAAGACACTTGCCAGTACTGGTGTTATTGCAATAGAACAATCTCCCCAAAATGCCTGCTGCCAGCATCTCCATCCCTAGGAAAAGTCTCAGTTACTTCCTGCCCCTTTGAGAGGTTCTCCAAGATCAGCAAGTGGTTCCAACCCAGGCTGCTTTCAAACTCCTACCTCTGTTCTAGGACTCAGAGCATGTAAGATTTTGCATGTGCCCTTTAAGAGTGGAGATTCTGTTTCCTATAGCCCTCTGGCTCTCCTGAACATAAGCCCTGCTGGTTTTCAAAGCCAGACATTCTGGGGGCTCATTTTCCCTGTGCAGCACCCCAGACTGGGACACCCAATGTGGAGCTGTGACCCCCTTTTTCCTTCAGGAGGGACTTGATGATTGTGATATTTCTCCCATTTGTGCATTGCTGACCTAGAGGTGTGTGTCCTGACTGTTCCACATCTCCATCCCTCCTACCTGTCTTGTTGTGGTTCCTTCTTTATGTCTTTAGTTGTGGAAAATCTTTTCTGCTAGTGTTCAGATTGTTCTCATAGTTGCTCTCTAAGTAGTTATAATTTTGGTGTGTCCATGGGAAGAGATGAGTTGAGGGTCTCCCTACTCTGCCATCTTGGCAAACTCTGATGTTCATAATTTTGATATGTCTGGTATGGTCATTTTCTGTCTAAAGAAGTCCTTTTAACATTTTTAAGTTTAGTGGCAATAGCTCCTTTAACTTTTACTTTTTTGGGAAATTCTTTTTCTCTCCTTCTCTTTGAATGATAACCTTGATGTATAGAGTGTTCTTGGTTGTGTTTTTCTTTCAGTTCTTTGAATGTGTTGTGCCACTCCCTTTGGGCCCACAAAATTTCTGCTGAAAAGGCAGCTGATAGTCTTATGGGGGCTCCCCTATACCTAACTAGTTGTTTCACTGTCGCTGCTTTTAAAATTCTCTCTTTAACTTTTGACATTTTAATTGTAGTGTGTCTTAGTGTGGATCTACTTGAGTTCATCTTGTTTGGGATTCTCTGTGGTCCTGGACTTGAATGTCTATATCCTTTGCCAGGTTAGGAAAGTTTTCAGCTATTATTTCTTCAAATAGTTTTTCTGTCCTGTTCTCTCTCTCTCTTCTCCTTCTGGGACTCCTATAGTGTGAATGTTAGTATGCTTTATGTTGTCCCAGAAGTCCCCTAAACCATCCTTAGTTTTTGTTTCTTTTTTTCTTTTTGCTGTTCTGATCGTGTGATTCCACTAGCCAGTCTTCCAGAACACCAATTCTTTCTTCTAATCTTGTGTTGGTTTCCCCTAGTGTATTTTTCATTTCTGTTATTGTATTCTTCATCTCTGATTGATTCTTTTTTATATTCCTTATATAATTGTTGAAATTTTCACTGTGCTCCTCCATTCTTCTGAGTTCAGTATATATCTTTATGAACATTATTTTGATCTCCTTATCTGCAAGGTTGTTTATTTCCATTTTGTTTAGTTCTTTTTCTGACATTTTGTCTCCTTTTTTTGTTTTGGAACATATTTCTTTGTCTCCTCATTTTGTCTACCCCCATGTGCTTGTTTCTATTATTATGTAGATCAACTATGCCTCCTGGTCTTGAAGGAGTGATTTTGTGTGGAAGGTGACCTATTGGGCCTACTAGCATGGTCCCCCTGGTCACCAGAGTCAGATGCTCTAGGAGTGTCCTCTGTGTGGGCTCTGTGTGCCCTCCTGTTGTGGTTGGGCCATGCTTGCTCCAGATGTACTAGTGTGTGGGGCTGGCCCCTATGGCAGGAGCCACTTTAGGGGTATGCCACTGCTGGCCAAGGTTGTTCACTGCATCTGGAAGTGTGGGGAGTCACTTTGGAAGAGTTCTGGTACTATCTGAGGGCACACACCAGAACTGGCATGGTGGGACGCTGTTTTGGATGAGCTCCATTCCTGGCTGAGGGGCTATTTTTGAGATGCACTGACTCTGTTGGGTCTGCAGCTAACTCTAGTCAGGATGAGTGGTGCTATTAGCTATTAGGTTGGGTGGAGAGAGTCAGAAATGGTGCTTACCACCAGGGGAATGGCTAGGTAGAAGGTGAACCACAAAAAACAAACAAGCAAACAGAACAAAACAAAAAAACTGTTGCCCACCTGTTCCTCTGTACCCAGAGAAATTTCCAACAGATCCCTACCCCTCAACTACATGCTCTAAAATTAGTCAGTAAGTTTCCTTCATATATGACCCAGGTGCTTTTCAGACTGCTGCCTTTGTGCTAGGACTCAAGAGTGAGGGCATTTTTGTGCATGTCCTTAAGAGCAGAGACTCAGTCTATAGCAATCTGGCTTTCTAAGACATAAGCCCTCCTAGTTTTCAAAGCCAGAGGTTACAGGGGCTCATCTTCTTGGTTCAGGTTCCCCAGACTGGGGAGCCCGTTCTGGGGTTTGGAGCCTTGGTCCTAAGGAGAAGACTCTGAGGCTATGATATTCCTCCTACCTATGAGTCACAGAGCTGGGGCTGTGGGTAACTGCCAGACTGCATCTATACCCCTCCTACCCATCTCAGTTTGGCTTTTCCTTTTTATGTTTACTTGTGGAATATCTTTTCTGCTAGTCTTCAGGTTGTTCTCAGAAATTGTTTCTCTATATGTTGTTATAATTGTAGTGTGTCTGTAGGAGGAGACAAGACCAGGATCTTTCTTACTCCACCATCTTGCCCTGCCCTCTGTCATAGTCAGCTTCTGAAGTTCACTTTCCCTAAGTCACAATTGGAATAAAACATTTCTCCAAGAAGACTTGGTTCCTCTTACTTATGTGTGGTATGTGGAAAGCAAGATCTGGGCACTAGGTTTACTCATTGATACTGAGTTGTCATTGCTCTGGGCTTTCTCAATTAATAGGAGGAGAAGTGAAATCTATTGCCACTTCTATGCTTATCTTTATCTATGTATAGATCATTTGATGAGAAAAAAGTTTTCAATTTTGATAAGATCTAATTTAAGGTTTTGTTTTCTCTGTCCTGTCTAAAAAATTTTATTACTCTCAAGTCATGCTGATATTCTCCAGTATATTCTTCCAATAGATTTATAATTTTAGCTCTTCTGTTTAAGTCTATAAATCCATCTCTAATTAATTCATTTTGTATATGGAGTGAAGTGGAGGTTGAGGTTTATTTTTTTACAGATGCAGTTGTTCTAGAACAATTTCTTATAAAGATTTTTTTATCGTTATTCTCCTCCATTGGATTGCTTTGGCATTTTTGTCAAAAAATCATATGACAGGGAGGTTCTGTTTTTGAACTCTTCATTTTATGTCATTGATATATTTGTCAAAATTTATTCCAGTTTCACATTGTCTTAATTACTGTAGCATTATAAGAAGTCTTGAAATCAAGTACTGTAAATCCTCAAACTTTGTTATTTTAAAGATTACTTTGGATAGTTTAGTTTCTTTGCATTTGCATATAGATTTTAGAGTAAGATTGTTGATTTCTAAAATAAAAATAAAATAAAATAAAGCCTGAGGGATTTTAGTTAGAGTTGCATCAAATCTATACATCATTTTGGGGATATATGACATCGTAACAATATTGAGTTATCCATGAAAGAGCTATATGTATTTATTTAAATCTTCTTTAACAACTCTCAGGAATGCTTTGTAGTTTCCATTGTAGAGATCTTGCATGCCTTTCATGAAATTTCTTTCTTATTCTTTTATTGGCTTTTGTGACTAGCACCTTTTTAAAATTTAATTTTCCAAATTTTTGCTACTTGTATATAAAAATATATTTCATCTTGTACACTAAACTTGTATCCTGCAATCTTGCTAAATTTAGGTGGTAGCTAGTTTTCCTAGTTATTTTGTAGATCACTTAGGATTCTTAAACAGTGCAGTCTTAGACAAATAATGACATCTTTATTTCTTCCTTTCCAAACTGATGCCTTTTTTTTTCTTTATCTTGTTCTAATTCATTGTCTGTCACTTCCAACAATGATGAATCAAAATAATTAAGGTGGGGATTCTGTTTCTAATCTTAGGAGAAAACTGTATGACATTATAAGGACTCTGGTGTCTACCTTTATGAGACGTATTACAGGGTAAGTTTTTTTCATGCCTTTTTTGTCAGGATTTGGTATTTGGATAATACTGGCTCATGAATGAAATGTCTTGCACAGTGTTAAGGTAGGTGTCATTTCTTCTTTAAATATTTGAAAGAATTCACCAGTTAAACCAAAAGGACCTGAAATTTTTCTTTTGTGGTTTTTTTGTTAGCTGTACTTTTGGAGGAATTTTTACCTAATATTTGTTGTCAAATTTATTGGTATAAAATCCCTTATTATTTCCTTATGAAGTAAGGATTTGTAATAAGAATATTCTTTTCATTCCTGACATTGATAATCTGTGTATTTTTTTCTTAAACAATATGGAGATTTATCAATTTTGTTGATTTTTTTTCAAATAAATTTTCACTTTTTATTTTCATATTTCTTTTCTGTTGAATATTTCATTCATCTAGTGTTATTTTTCTCCTATTGTGCATTTACTTTGCTGTTTCCTTTCTAGCTTATTAGGATAGAATCTTAGGTGATTGATTCTAGATCTTTCATTTCTAATAAAAGTATGTAAAGCTATATATTTTCCCCATCACCACCTTTAAATTATCCCCCAATTTTTTATATTTTGCATGTTCTTATTATTCAGTTGAAAATGTTTTCCAATTTTCCTTGAGAGTGACGTCATAGTTTTTATATTTAGGAATTTGTTGCTTTATTTCTAAATATTTGGGCTTTTTCTAAATATCTTATTGTTTTTTATTTCTAATTTTGTTCTGTTTTGAACCTTAGGATATACTCCCCTTGAATTTATTTTTTAACAGTCTTGTTAAAGTATAATTGATATTCAATAATTTATACATGTTGAAAGTATACAGTTTGATATGTCTTTGACATAGGTATATACCTGTGAAACCGTCGATAAAATTAAGATATTTGTTTCCTTCAAAAGTTTTCTCATTCCCCTTTTTAATATATTCTACCTATCCTTCTGTGTTCTCAGCCCCTAACCTCAGCCCATCCATAATCCAAGGTAAACATTGACCTAGTTTCTGTCACTGTAGACCAATTTACATTTTGAAAAAAGTTATATAAAGACTATACAGTATATACTTTTAAAAATCTTCTTTGGTGAAATATCTGCTTTACACATATTTCATTGGTTTTTTTCTAATTATTGAGTTTTACAGATTTCTTATATATTATGGATAACAGTCCTTTATCAGCTATATGATACAAATATTTTCTCCTAGCCTTTGGCTCTTAACAGTATCTTTCAAAAAACAAAATTTGTGTGTTCCTAATTTTAGTAAAGTCCAATTAATCGATTCTTGTTTTATGGATTGTGCTTGGGTATTACATTTGGGTTATATTTGCCTAATCCAAATTCACAAGTTTTTTCTCCTATTTATATTATACTATATTAATCACAATGTTATAGAAGTTTTGTAGTTTTAGGTTTTCCATGCTCAGTTCCACTGTTTAATTTTGAGTCAATTTCTGTATGTGGTGTGGAGAATGGATCAAAGTTTATACATTTGCACATGGATATCAATTTTCCTAGACAATTTGTTGAAAAGACTGTATTTTCTATCTTGGTAGGACTAAAGGTATATTAGATGCAGATGTAGATACAGATATAGATGTGCACATAGATATATATAGACAGATGGAAGGTAGATCCATGTACCAAAGAGATATAGGAAAGCAATGTATCAACAAAGTAAATATTTTTTGGTTGTGGGATTATGGTTGAATTTTCTTTCCTTTATATTTTCTTCTATTTTAGAAATGTTTTCTAGTGAATGCAGACTATGTTTATAATCAGAAAGAAAAGATAGACATTCATTGTCAAGAATGTGTTTTTTCCCCAAGTGGTGGCTCAAATACAATTATATTTACATTCAATTCAGGCTTCGTTAAGATTAGTTCAGTTTATGCCACAATTTGGGTCTTTTTATTTTCTTCCAGTTTTATTGAGATATAATTGGCATACAGCACTGTATGTCTTTTTGTCATTCTTTTTTCTGGTATATCCTTTCAGAAGTATTTGTGTTATCACACTTTTTTCCTGACTATGTTAACTTTGCTCTATTTATTTGACATTTTTAAAAAAGAACAAGCTTTTTAAACTTATTTATTCTTTATTATTTCTGCTTTTATCTTTATTGTTTCCTTTCCTCTGTTTTTTTCCTGTTTACTTTGCCCTTCTTTCCAACTTTTTGAGATGAAAAATTAATTTTTTAGCATTAAACATTTTGCATAACATGTATTGATATTTTAAGGATCTGAATTTTCTTATGATTTCTGCTTCACTTATTGAATATATCCTACAGATTCTGATATAGTTTTATTTTAATTATCATTAGTTTTAATAAATATTTAATTTTGTTCTGCACTTCTTATGGATAAGTTATTTAGCAGAGCATTTGATAATTTCCAGGTAGAATGTTATTTATAAAAATTTTAATTCCCTTCTAGTTTTACTACATTGTCATCAGAGAATCTTCTTCATATTATTCCAATGTTACGGGACTTATTATGATTTTTAGAGTTACATAATGTTTGGTTAGCTTTAAAAAAATTACTCATGTATCCTTGAAAAGAAGTTGTATTATGTATTATTGCTGTGCCCAAATCTCTCCCTATATGATTATCTTCTTACCTCTCTCTCTCAATATATCCATACATACCCATAATATCTATGCTGTCTAGTTTTTCTGTATGTTCTCAATTAAATTTGTCCTATTGATTAATCAATTTAAAGAATGAATCTAACTCTGTCCTGACATGATATTCATATATTCTGCGTGTTATACTTTTATTGGTTTATTCCACAACATTTATTCAGCACTCACTATGTTCTCAGTACTGTGCCAGCATCTATGAACATAATTATTAAAGAGACCATCATTTTCCCTTCTTTTATGGGACTTTTCTGGGACATGAGTCATGTGATTCTATGGCATTTGCATCTTCACAGAGATGGTGACTTCTTTTTCTTATAAAAATCTGTCAGAATATGGATCTTAAACAAAAGTCTTCTGTCTAGAAACTATTGCAATCTCCATGAAATATGACCGCAGAAAAATGGAAAACATTCTCCATTCTAACCAAACCTCAAAACTTGTCCCACAGAAAACATATGAGCAGTTTTGAAAAATGTTAATTATTAAACAGTTTGATAACATTTTATAAGCTGAAAATGGTTTTTGGACAATCTTTTGGAAAAATAGTAGACTTTAAAAAATTCTGATCTCTTTGATATATTTTATCTCTCCTATTTATTTGTTGTGTTCTGATTTTATGAATGTTATACGTCAGCCATTGAAAGCAGAGACTTTATCCCAAAACGCTGTAATGAGAGATGCTTAAACATGAAACATAATTGGGCATGTCATTGTCATTTAATCATTGGATTAAATTCCAGGTCGTAGTTCATTTTTGAAATTCATTTGATGACATCATGATTTTCTTGTTATATTAGAGCATCATAACATCTAATTAAATTAAAGAAAAACATGTAGAACATTTCCTTCACTTTTAAATATCAGCAACACAAGATGACCTACTAGTTTTCTAGAAAATTTGATGGGTTTTCATAATTAAAGCCCACAAGGAAATATAGATGTTGAACACAATGACTCTGTTTTGTCAATTGATAATAAATTTCCATTTCAAAAACGAGTTTTGCCTTATGATGTGTCCCATAATGTTAGAACATCTCACAGTTGTCATCAAAGAGGGGAGAAAGTCAGATATCATTGATAAAAATGACTTTGGAATTTACATTAAGAAAAAATTTAAAACAATTTTTGAAGAGGTGTGTGCGTGCATGTGTGTGTGTCT
Organism: Physeter macrocephalus; assembly: GCF_002837175.3. Lineage (NCBI taxonomy): Eukaryota > Metazoa > Chordata > Mammalia > Artiodactyla > Physeteridae > Physeter > Physeter macrocephalus. Next base: position 159,274,867 of record NC_041221.1, read on the forward strand.
GTGATGTTAAATATTTCTACTTGGAATATATAGAAATACAATACTAACAATACTACAAATGGTCAGTCCATAGATTTGTCAGTGAAGCCTCTTTAATCTGGATAAGAGCAGCCATGTAGCATGCCCAGATAATCTGAGTCTCTAATGATAATTTCTGACTTTATAATTGTTCTATGAATTTCCGTTTGGTGACAACCTTTGTGAGATAATTACACATCATCAATGTTCTAATGAACTATGAGACACTTAATGCCTGGACATGAGGCAAAATAGCTAAGAAACGTGTGTCACAGACAGTTTTGCAGGAACTAACATACAAAAATGTAGGCTTCATTAACAGTGTTCAGAAAGACAGATGATTCTCCATCCTGCCTAACCCAGTGGTTAATTTATTGACTGACTTTAACAGCGACGTCCCTTTGGAGGGTTTTTAATAGTTTCTAAGTTGCTTGCTGAGGTTTTAATAGACATTTGCCTCACTGAGCTCAATAAGTATAGAGTGCAGTTTGAAATCTTACAACCTAAAATGTAAGCAACTGACTGAATGAGGTTAGAAAGGATTTATATTTCTTCTAAATATACTTCTGAGCTGAAGTTCCAGTAAAAATGATTTCCAAAATATCTACCTACTTTTTTGAAAACTTTCTCCTATTTTATGTTAAGACCCTTGGTACTATAAAACAGAGAGCAAAATGTATCAGGGATAGAAAAAAAAAATGACTAAGCAATTCCTTGCAGTTTGCTCCAGAACAGATTTTGGAAAGCTGTGTAGGAATTCAAGACAGGTTGTAACCATTCAGGTTAAGTCAAAGTAAGTGGTAAATAATTCATTTCCCAGTTTCCAATTACTTGGAACCAGAGGCATCCTATTATATAAGGACACTGTATCATTTATGCAATGCTATAGTTTACCTATTTGGTCATTTAAAAAGTGGTTTTGCCTACAATATTTTTAAAATACATGCAAAATAATAATAGTTAATATGTATCAAATACTTGCTCTGCTAGACACACTGTGGTGTTTACATGATTATAAACTCACTGATACCTTAGGAGAATCCTACAGGGCAGTTTAGGTACATTTTCCAAGATCATACAGCTAATAAATTTCAAAATTTAGAGTTGAAACTACATAGTTTATCTTCAGGACCAGAACTCTAAAACATCAAATTGCTCTGTGGAAATATCTCCTTTTCAGGAAAAAAGGTTTTTTTTGTTTGGTTGGTTTGATATGGTTTTTACTAAATGCAATCAATTTTGCTTAGTTATCAGGCAACTTTCAATAATAAACTGGATTTGCTAGTTATAAGTGAACTTGAAGAACTATAAACCTAAGATCTAATTTTTTCATTGACTTATAATTTTAATATATTGTGTTTTTAAAAATCTTTATTTCCAATCATGTTTATTGTTCATTTTTACTGCTGCAATATATAAAATCAAGACTTTAGCAAATTAAAACAATAATAACTTTAAATAATAAATATCTCTAATATTTTATAGTCTCTATTTTTATTATTAATTTCCATAAATTAAATTGACATAGCCATTTGTATATCATTTCACCTCAGGATTTCATGATAAAAATCTTAAAAACATCGTTGTCAGGTTTTACTTTACAATTATGGAGAAATAGACTGTGAGTTATATTTTTAAAATAACCAAAAATAATGTATGTCAATGACATGATTAATTTTGAGGAGATTGGCCTACTGCCTTCTGAAAATAGGAAAAGAAGATGTGATTACCCTAATACTGTTATGTTACAATGATATTCTTTAGACTGAAAATTATAAATCATGTCTGTTTTTAAAGCAACATCTATCTAATACGAGAATCAGATAATAAAGATTATCATTTTGATATTCATGGTTATAACTGCCCTTTGAAATTTGTACACACTGTTTTCAAGCTTAAGGCTTCAGAGAAAGGCTGTGGTTTGGTCTATATCCTAGAACTTCAGGTTATTAATATAGTGACTATATAACCTATCACTTTCTAGGAAAATACTTTGGAAATCTTTTTGGTGCTATTGTTCCCAATTGTATTGGATACTTTTTGGATATTTTCTTGGAAATTTCTTTATAGTGTAGTGGAGTAATTAAGACCGCACACAGCAACTGGAGATTTTGGAGCCCATTTCTTCAGAGGTTTCTCTAAAATGCTATGTGTCTTTTGGTCAAGCTACCGAATCTAACAGAACTATTGTGAAGAGTCAGTGACTTAATTCATGTAAACTTGTTGTCCCAGTTCCTGGCACATGCTGGACTCTCAGTAATTGTTATGTATCAGGGTGAGATTACGAAGTGTTGCTTCTTCTTTTCCTCATTCCTTTGCTCTGCTTACCAAGCATTCCCTAGTCTCCAAAAGTTTAAGAAAAGCTGTCTCCTCCTCAAGCCTATTTAAGTAATATTTCTTACAAATAGCAAATATTATCACATATTTATGATGTATGTAACTTAAAGATAGAAGATTATCCCTTCCTCTCAAACTAAATGAGAAATGTGCCTTGCCAGTACTCTGAGCTTTTCTCTGAGAATATGTCTAAAAAGTATCACAATTGGTGGTTATGTTCAAATTCTCAGATCCTGGAAGTATAGACAGGGTCTTTTTCCTCTTTATTTCTCTAGGGAATCTAGCACATGTTAAGATAGGACGTGGGGAGAACACAGGTGTTTAATCCTTCTCATTTTTTATTAAATATTTTCATGTATATTGCCTTTTGTATTCTTTATAGCAACCCTAAAGCAATTCCTATAGCAACCCTATCATCATCCCCCCTTTGCTAAAGCAATTCCTATAGCAACCCTATTATCATCCCCCCTTTGCAGGAGTGACTGAATAAAGAAGAAAGGGAGTTTCAGTGAGATGAGGTAACATACAAGTCACACAACTGAAAACAGTAACAGGATATTTTCTCTACATCACAACATTTAAAACAATGTATGGCACATAGAAGTTACTCATAAAATGCTTATTAAACTAAACTGAACATCTAATGAAAGAGAGTACTTGTGCTATTAGATATACCTAGACAAATATATATCTAGGTTTATAAAAATTCTGTATTACTACTATATGTGAACATACAGTAATAGTATACTGAGTGCTTATACAAAGATTTAGATAGTTCTAAAAAACCAGTGAAGAAACAACTATCAGGTTACCAATACAGTCCATAAAATTAGCCTTTCAACCTAAACTAAATCTCAGTTTTCAGAGCCAACAATTTGTGGCAACATTAACAAAATTATCCCTGGGCAGTACTTGCAGGGTGCTTGAAGTTTGCTATGCTATGAAACTATGTATTTCTGAGTTCTTATCCTCAGATCATTTCCTTCTGTGCCATGTGGTGATATCACTAGGCAGACTCTCCACACTATACAGTCCTTGCATAATTTGTCACTTTCTTCTAAATGCTAATATGCATACACCCACTGCTGACACAAATCCTCTATATATCTTTCTCATTATCTATCTCGCATTGTCTATTCGAACGCACTCCCGTGCTTAATGTCCACACCATGTTTTGTGATATGCTGTAACAAAGATGATGCATGGGACAAAGTCTCTTGCTCTCTAATAGAGAATTTTCTTTGTTCTCCCTCATACTTAACACTGTCGATTAAAGTATCATGCACAATAATAACAACATCACAAATATATAGTGTTGCAAATTGTTTGAGTTCATTTCTTTCGAACAAAACTGGAGGATTTAATCTCAACCTTGGCCTCCAAGGATAAGTCTCTTGAAAGTTATAGCTGCAGCGTGCACTAGTGACCACATTCACCGATAATAGGAAAATACTCATTCTTCCTTACCAAATGGTAGACATAATCAGGTTGCCAAAGGAGAACAATTATCTTTCATACTAATTGGCAACTTGTGTTTAACCTTTAATTATCTGTGAATTTATAATGGCTCTACATGACCTTTTTCTTTTCTTGTAGAAGGTCGTAGGTCATAGAAGCACTCTCTGTTCTCTTTCTCTGCTCTCGCTCTCACCCTCCCAAGATATTATAATAACAGTTTAAATGGAAAATAGAGGCCCTGCAGCTTTAGGTTGTTGTCCTTGTGCATGCTCTGAGCTGCTACATGCATGACAAACTTAAATTGTTGAAAGGCAGGAATCCCTTTTTACTGCTGGCTTCAAAGGGAAATTCAAATAGATTTTTCTTTTTCTTTTTCCATTTGTTTTTCTTGGCACAGCTTGATGCAATCAGTTTTTTTTTTTCTTCCACTTGAAAGGTGTAGGACTGATTAGCATAGAGACTGTGTCTTCTTTGAGGGTCATTCTGTTCTTGGTTTGGCAAAGATTACTCTAGTTGAAAGAAGCAGGACAGCATTTCCTCCTTCTGTGATGAACACTTCAAATATTGTGTAGGGTATGCTACTTTCTTTTGGGGTGAATAATTTATCTTTTGATGTCCTGGGTCCTATAAAAAAGGAACTTAGTAGTGATGAGTGCACTATTTTTTCCTTGTTAAAATGTTTATCAGTAGGAAGACACTTTTACTCTTATAGAGAAAACCACCAAAAATCCTCAAAGGAGGGAGATATTTTTCAACCTGTTTGCTGTAGTGACCCTGCAAGATATTACTTGCCACTGTATGATTGAAGACTGTTTTTTTTCCAGGATTGATTTTTACACTGGTTAAACCACTGTGTGATTGAATAATTGAATGATATAAAAAGTAGAAGGAATTAGAAAGCATATAGCTTAAAAAATCATAAATCAAATCAACATAGAAAATAATAATAAATAGAAATGGCTGAGTTAATATTTTCCCTGGAGAGCGTTAGCTCTATTCTCAGAATATAGTGAAAGTATTGCTATTTACAAAGACAAGCCATCCTTCTAGTGGAATTTATAAATAGTCCTAAGATAGTCTTACAGTTCCAATCTTCCTTTATTTTCCTCTTGTGGCCCATCCCTTCAGTTCCAACTGACTTCTGCTACAAATAGTTTACCTCTGTTCCTCTGAAGCCATCCCCTCTGAGTTGTGGTAATATACAAAGACCTGTATAGCAAGCATGGGTGATGCCCTTCTATATTTCCAGCCCTTAGCACTTAAGAACTTACTAGCCAGGTATCTCGCTACCAGTGCCTGAATTTCCTTGATACAGGATTTTTTTTTCTTGCTGCTGGAGGCTACTTTGTCACCTGCATTGTAAGCCCAAAATTGCAGGGAATTAACATGACAGCCTCCCAGGAGCAGCCCTCAACCAATGACATGTGGGGAACTGGGGTTTAAATACCCTAGATCCTCACCCCTTGGGTAGGAGCACTCTTGGGTCTGAGTTTTACAGTGATTCCCAGATTATCTCCAAGGAAACAGCATTATTTGCTCATTGTTATATCTGCCTTGAAAACACATATCTTGGTTGTCTTCTTGTTCTTGTTTTACCCCCTCATTCAACTAGATGTAGTTTCTTCACCTTCCAAATAAACCACTTGAATTGGAATCCTTTTTCAGGGCATGCTCTTATGGAAACCCAAACTAAGTTCTCCTACTCATCTTTATTATAATTTCTCTATTAGGGTTGAGAGGCAGAATTATGAACTATTTATATAACACTTAAAACTATGGGACACAATTACTTTGAATACTACCTTTGAGCTGTGTAACCTTGGGCAAGCTACTTTTCCTTTCTGGATCTCAGTTTCTCTTCTATAAAAAGGTTATATCACATGGTCAAACCTCCCTTTTAACAGGAGTTTGTGAGAATTAAATGAGATAATGTATAAATGCCTAGAACATTGTGAAAAGTCAAAAAATAGTAAGCTGATAAAGTTTGTAACCTGATGAGCTAGGAAGCATTACGTCAGGCTACAAGTGCTTTTTGCTTCGTCATCCAAGTACGTAGTGGGAACCTCACAGAAGGGTGAGGACATCTGCTTACTATTCCTCTGTGCCCTCTTCAAAAGTATACAAAATGCACTTGCAGAAGAAAAATTTCTAATGCCATCAGCTATTACAGCTTTTAAGGGGATCCACTTTCTTGGTCCTTTTGTGGCCACATGAACACATTGTCAGCAAATGCAGAGGTGGAGAGTTATGCTCATTTTAAAATGTATGTTATAGGTTTCTAGGACGCTATTGATGCCGAAAGTTCAGCTTCTCTGTGCACTGGTGCTGAATCAAATCTCCGAGACAGAGTTTTGGGTGAAATAGAAAAGGGTAGCTTTATTACTTTGCCAGGCAAAGGGGACACAACAGGCTCCTGCCTCAAAAAACTATGTGTCCCAAGCCAGGAGGATTTGATAAGGAGTTTTATAAAACAATACTTCCCAGGGGTGGGGTTGCTGACAAGATTAGGGTGTGTACAGAGTCTCAGGTAGTCTCCTAATCTTGATGAGCTTCTCTGGTCCCTTTAATCTCACCTCAGGTGGTTTCCTGGCTGCTCCTCCCTTGATGAGCAACTGTTCACATCTGCCCTTTGGAACTCAGGGAAGGTCATGGAGGCTGGAGTCTTGCCTACAAGAAATGGCGGACAGTAAAAGGAGGCCTCCATGCCTGGGAGCCTCATAGGGCCCCACTCAGTTTCACTATCACATGTTTTAGAGTCCAGTTCAAGATGGTGACATGGGAGGCTCCTGAGCTCACTTCTCTTGGACGCACCAAATCTACACTTACACATGGAACAATTCCCTCTCAACTAAATCCCAAAATTAGCTGAGTGACTCCTACACATCTGGAAGAAAAAAATTCATGAAAACAGGCAGGAGAAGTGGAGATACAATCTCACCATAAACCCCACCCCACCCTGGCATGGTGACATAAGATCAGGAGCAATAAATCCCAGCTTCTCCCTGAGGAATAAAGAGTTTGGACCTAAAAACTAGAGCCTGAACTTTTTAAACTTCTATCTGAAAGATGAGCCCCCAAAACTTCTAGCTCTGAAAGCCAACAGGGCTTGTGTTCGTGAGCCCCCCCAAGACTCGAGCAAACAAAGTAATTGTTCTTAATAGGCTAAAGAGGACTCACCAGGACTATATGACTATTACCTCTTCGGTGAAGAGGCAGCAGATGGAAAGGCCTATCTCCCAGTCTCCCCTGGAAAGAGTTCTAGTTGCGAATCTTAAATGCTGCAGCTTGAGAGTCAGGCTCCTAATTTAACACAAAACTAGAGGCTAATTGCAAGCCTCACTAGATATTGGGAAGGCTGTGAGCAGCATCACTGCACTCTCTGTCTGCTGTGCTCCCATTCACTGGTGTCTCACTGAAAGAAACTTGTGTACACATCAGGCACCCCAGCTTTTGCACCCACTACCCAGAGGACACATCCCTTGATTGCCTGTGGGGCTTGCATTCATAGGTCCACCAGGATGGTAGCAAACAAAGAATGAGTTTTTAATATAGTCTTTCCCCCCAGAGCACAACACAAGCAGACAGAAACACCTATCTCCCAGTATTTCCCAGAAAGAGGCTGATTTGCATATCTTAAAAGCTGCAGCATGCCGGTCAGGCTTCTAACTTAACACACATTTAGGAGCTGACTCCATTCCTCTCTGGAGACGAGGGAAGTTAGTGGGCACAGTCTCCATGTTCCCCCACTGGCCCACTCTGAGTCACTGTTTTCTCCCTGGAAGGAGGTTGTGCAAATGTCTGGCACCCTGGCTTTTGTGGCTGCCACTCAGGGGACACACCATTTGATCACCTGGCTCTGGTAGCCGGGGGGGGGGGCTGGTATTTATGAGTCCCACAGGATTATAGCCAATGAAGAAACAGTTCTTAACCAGTGATCTCTGCTAGGCTTAGCACACAGTGAGCAGACAGAAACACCAATCACTCAGCATTTCCCTGAAGGAGGTGTATTTGCATACTTGAAAAGCTGCCCTCTGAGGGTCTGACTTCTAAGTGTCCTGAATCTAGGTGCTAGCTGAGATCCTCCCTTTTGGGACACTAACAGGTCTTGGCATACCGTCGACTGCTGGAAACCACTAAGAACAAGGAAGGTAGGTTGAACAATCACAGAGATTTGAGAGACAACCAAGAGCTAGGGTCAGGCCGAACAGTAAGGTTCAGTTTTTACAATAGACAACTCTTTAAAGACTGGGAAAGGTGACTGTTTTATCTAATGCACAGAAACCAACACCAGAGAGTCAAGGATAATGAAGAAATCGAGGAATATGTCCCAAATGAAAGAAAAAGATAAGACCCCCTAGAAACATACCTTAGTGAAACAAGATAAGTGATTTTCCTGATAAAGAGTTCAAAATAGTAGTACAAAGATCCTCAGTGAAGTTAGGAAAACAATGCATGAATAGAGTGAGAATTTTGAAAAGAGATCGAGAATATTAAAAGATACTAAACAGCAATCGCGGAGCTGAAGAATACAATAACTAAACTGAAAATTTAATAAAGGGGACGAACAGAATACTAGATGAAGTGTAAGAAAAGGATCAACATCCTCAAAGACAGGGTGGTGGAATTCATCCAATCAGAAGACAAAAAGAAAAACAGAATGAAAAAGAGTTAAGATAGCTTAAGGGACTTATAAAATGGACCAATATTCACATTATAGGGATTCCAGAAGGAGAAAAGAGCCATAAAGAGGCAGAACACTTATCTGAAAAGATAAAGGCTAAAAAATGTCCTAACCTGGGGAAAGAAAAAGACATCCAGATCCAGGAATTCCAGAGAGTTCTGAATAAGATGAAATCAAAGCGCCTCACACCAAGATCATTATAATTAAATTCTTAACGGTTAAAGACAGAATATTAAAAGCAGCAAGAGAAAAACAACTTGTTATGTTCAAAAGAAGCCCCCATAAAAATAACAGCATATTTTTCACTACAAATTTTGCAGGCCAGAAGGAAATAGCATAATAATCGCATAATATATTCAAAGGGCTGAAAGAAAAAAAATGAAACACAAAAACAAACAAACAAAAAAACTCCCAACCAAGAATACTCTATCCAGCAAAGTTGTCATTCAGAACTGAAGGGGAGATAAAGAGTTTCACAGTCAAGCAAAAACTGAAGTAGTTTATAACCATTGGACCAGCCTTAAGAAATGTTAAAGGGACTTCTTTAAGTTGAAATGAAAGAACACTAATTAGTAACAGGACAACATATGAAAGTGTAAATCTCTGTTAAAGGTAAATATATAGTTACATTCAGAATATTCCAGTGTTGTAATGGTGGTGGGTTACTCACTTGGTTACTCACCTTTTAAGAAGGTTAAAAGGCAAAGTGGTAAAAGTAACTATAAATATAATAATTTTGTAAGTGACGTACAATATAACAATGTAAATTGTGACATCATAAACATAAAAGGGGGGAGAAATTATGTAGAGCTTTAGAATCCATTCAAACTTAAGTGTTATCAATAAAAATAGACTGTAAAAACTCTAAGATGGTTTATGTAAGCCTCATGGTAACTGCCAAGCAAAAAGCTATAGTAGATGCACAAAAGATAAAGAGAAAGGAATCAAGCATACCACTGCAGAAAATCATTAAATCACAGATGAAGGGAGCAAGAAAAGAAGAAAGGAACAAAGGAATTACAAAACAGCCAGAAAACAATGAACAAAATGACAAAAGTTCAATCCTATCAATAATTAAATGTAAGTGGACCAAATTCTCCAATCAACAAAAATAGAGTGGCTGAATGGATTATAAAACAAGACTAAACGATATGCTGCCCACAAGAAACTTATTTCAGCTTTAAGGACACACACAGACTGAAAGTAAAGGCCTGGGAAGAGATAGTCCATAAAACTGAAAACCCAAATAAAGCTGCAGTAGCTATACTTATATCAGATCAAATAGGCTCTAAGACAGAGACAAAGGGGTCAATCCAATAAGAGTATGTAATATTTCTAATTACTTATGCACCCAATATAGAAGCACCTAAATATATGAAGCAAATATTAACAGACATATAGGGAGAAATAAACAACAATACAATAATAGTAGGGGACTTCAGTACCCCACTTCTATCAATGGATAGAAGATACAGACAGAAAATCAATAAGAAACATTGGGCTTAAATGACAATAGACAGGTTGGACTTAGCAGACATTTACAGAACATTCCATCCAAAAGCAACAGAAAGCGTATTCCTCTCAGGTGCACATGGAACATTCTCCAGGATATATCATATGTTAGGCCACAAAACAAAATAATTTTAAGAAGATGAATATCATATGAAGCATCTTTTCTGACTATAGTGGTATGAAACTAGAAATCCCTTACAAGAGGAAAACTAGAAAATTCACAAATATGTGAAGATTAAACTACAAACTTGTGCACAGGCAGTAGGTCAAAGAGGAAATCAAAAGAGAAATCAAATAATATTTTGAGACAAGTGAAAATGGAGTTACAGTAAACTAAAACTTATGGGATGCTGCAAAATCTTTTTTTTTCTGTGTTTTTAAGTTTATTTATTTAATTTATTTATTTTTGGCTAAGTTGGGTCTTCACTGCTGCACACGGCCTTTCTCTAGTTTTGATGAGCAGGGACTACTCCTTGTTGCGGTGTGTGAGCTTCTTATTATGGTGGCTTCTCTTGTTGCGGAGCATGGGCTCTAGGCACACAGGCTTCAGTAGTTGTGGCACACAGGCTCAGTAGTTGTGGCATGCGGGCTCTAGAGTGCAGACTCAGTAGTTGTGGTGCACGGACTCAGTAGTTGTGGCTTGCAGGCTCTAGAGCATAGGCTCAGTAGTTGCAGCACGCGGGCACAGTAGTTGTGGCACATGGTCTTAGTTGCTCCACGGCATGTGAGATCTTCCTGGACCAGGGATTGAACCCATGTCCCCTGCATTGGCAGGCAGACTCTTAACCACTGCGCCACCAGGGAAGCCCCAAAAGCTGTTTTAAAAGGGAAATTCATAGCAGTGATACAGAATCAATATACAGAATTCTATTGCATTTCTATATGCTAAAAACAAATTATCTGAAAAGGAAATTAAGAAAACAATTTCACTCACAATTGCATCAAAAAGAATAAAATATCTAGGAATAAATTCAATCCAGGAAGTAAAAGATTTGTACAATGAAAACTGTAAGATGTTAACAAAACAAAACAAAACAAAAATGAAAGAAACTGAAAGATATTCCATGTTCATGGATTGAAAGAATTAAAATTGTTAGAAAGCTCATCCTACCCAAAGCAATATACAAATTCAATGTAATCCCTAATAAAATTCTAATGGCATTTTTTTACAGAAATAGAAAAAAATTCTAAAATTTATGTAGAACCACAGAAGACCTCAAATAGTCAAAGCAATCTTGATAAAGATGAACAAAACTGGAGTCATCACACTTTCAGATTTCAAACTATTAAACAGCTATAGTAATGAAAATAGTATGGTATTGGCATAAAGACAGACACATAGATCAATGGAATAGAATAGAGAGCACAGAAATAAACCGACACATATATGGTCAATTAATTTGTGACCGAGGAGCCAAGAATATACAATGATGAAGGGATTATCTCTTCATAGTGCTGGGAAATGGCATTGAGAAAACTGGACAGCTACATGTAAAATAATGAAACTGGATGCCCATCTTATACCATTCACAAAAATCAATTTGGACTGTATTAAAAACTTGAAAGGAAGACCTGAACATAAAACTCCTAGAAGAAAACAGAGGATATAAGCTCCTTAAAATCAGTCTTGGCAATTATTTTTTTGGATTTGACAAGAAAGCATAGGCAGCATCAGCCAAAATAAACAAGTGGAGCTATATCAAACTAAAAAAGTTTCTGTATAGAGAAAAGAACCATCAACAAAATAAAAAGGCAACCTACATAATGGGAGAAAACATTTGCAAAGCATATATCTGATAAGGGGTTAATATCCAAAATATATAAAGTGAACATACAACTCAGTAGCAAAAATAACAATCTTATTATTATTAAATAATAAAATAACAATCTTATTATTAGTAGTAAACGGGCAGAAGAAATGAATAGGCATTTTTTTCAGGGAAGACGTGCAAATAGCCAACAGGTACATGAAAAGATACTAATCATCAGGGAAATGTAAATTAGAAAAACAATGAGCTGTTAGAATAGCTATTATCAAAAAGACTAGATCATAAGTGTTGGCAAGGTTGTAGAGAAAAGGGAACACTTGTGCACTGCTGGTGGGAATGTAAATTGGTAAAGCTATTATGAAAATCAGTATAAAGATTCCTCAAAAAATTAAAAATAGAATTACCTTATAATGTAGCAATTCCACTTCTGGGTATATATTCAAAGGAAATGAAATCACTGTCTCAAAAAGATATCTGCATTACTTTATTCATTTCAGCATTGTTTATAACAGCCAGGTCATGGAAACAACCTAAGCAATCACTGATGGGTGAATGGATAAAGAAAATATGGGATATCTATAGATATAGACATAGATATAGATATAGATATAGTGGAATATTTTTGAGTGTTAAAAAAGAAGGAAATCCTGCTGTTTGTGACATTGATGGACCTTGAGGGCATTATGCTAAATGAAATAGGTCAGACAAAGAAAGACAAATACTGTGTTATCTCACTTATATGTGGAATCAAGAAAAAAAAATGAACTCATAGGAGCAAAAAATAGATAGGTGGTTACAAGAGGTGGGGTAGGGTCACTGTTGGGCAAAATGAGTAAAAGTGGTCAAAAGGTACAAACTTCCAGTTTTCAGATAAATAAGTCCTGGGGATGTATGAACATCATGGTGACTATAGTTAACAATACTGTATTGTATATTTGGAAGTTGCTAAGAGAATAAATCTTAAAAACTCATCACAAGAAAAATAATTGTAACTATATAAAGTGATGAATGTTAACTAAAATTATTGTGGTAATCGTTTTGCAGTATATGCATGTATCAAATCATTATGTTGTACATTTTAAACTAACACAACGATATATGTCATTTATATCTCAATAAAACTTGGAAACAAACAAACAGGATGCTTTCAAGTATTTTAAAAAGGTGTTCTTGGCTAAAATGTTCAGATAAATGTAAGAATTCTGAACTGATTAAGAGAGAATGTTTCATATCAATTTTTTTTTCTCTTTTTCTCCTGCCCATCCCCCATCCCCCATTTCATTCGTTCTTGGTAAGGCTGTTTAAACAATAATACTAATAGTATAATAAGTCAGTACTTTAATTGCATATGTATATTGAAGAAAAACATAGGTATAAGATGCGTGTGAGTAAATCACTTGGTTTAAACTATGCAATTACAAATCTCCATTGCTTTAAAATGTGTGGAATCAAATTAAAAACAAAGACAAAGGAAATTTCTGATTGCCTGAGAATTGTGTTAGAATATATATTTTAGAAAAATATATTGTAGAGTGTAAAAACCCCTGAATTTTATTTGTAAAAATTGTCTAAGACACTGATTGTTTCTTCTGAGTTATCTAAGAAGACATTTATCAGACTTTTTTCGACTCCATCACAGGAAAGCTTTCTAGTTCTTTAAGATGGAATGGAGAGATGTGACAGTTACCAAATGAATAGGCAATGAACTCATGGGATTACTGTTTCTATCAGGGCTCACCAGAGAAACAAAACTGATAGGATATTGAAGGAGACTTATTTTAAGGAATTGGCTCACATGCTTGTGGGGCTGGCAAGTCCAAAATCCACAGTTTTGGGCATGTTAGAGACTGTCAGAAGTTGTTGCTGCAGTCTTCAGATTTCCTTCTCCTAAAGGCACCCATTTAATCCTATTGGATTTAGGGCCCACCCTGATCCAGCATATCCTCAACTTGATTACATTTACAAAGACTGTATTTCAAATACACGTTTCAGGTAGACATGAATTTGTCAGGGTGACATTATTCAGCCAAGCACAATCATTTTGTCATTGTGTGGTGATTATTGTTGATTTAAGACAAAGAAAAAGAAAATAGAATAATGAAAAGATCAGAGAATTTTGTCACAGATACCTAGGCTAAAATTCCAGTACTGCCGCTGTTTAGCTATGTGGCCTTTTATTTAATCACTCTTAGAATATATTTTTTACTCTGTAAAATTTGAACGTTAACACCTGCATTACATGGCTATTATCATATCAAATTAAATTATATATATGAAGTACTTAGAACATAGCCAAGGATATAGCTGTATTCAGATAATGGCAAATATAGTTATTTATTAAAATTAGGAAAAAGATAAATTCATATTAAAGAATATTCTGTCAATATAGACATTGACAGCATTCTTATAAAAGACTGAAAAAAATTCAACAGAAGCTTACAGAATTCTGTATGTTTCTTATGGAATATGTTATGGCTTCCCTGGAAGAAAATGAGGAAAGTCAGTTCAAGCAGATATCTTGCTACTTCTTAAATGTGGATATTCAGAAACGGTGGTATGTTCTACATGTCTATGAAAGAGAGAGAGAGACAGAGACAAAGAAAGAGAGAGGTGTGAAGGAGAGGGAGATGGAGAAGAATAATGATCATTTATTGAATAATGAGTGCTAATTATGTGTCAGGCACAATGTCATATTATCTTCACAGTTAATATTCATGACAGTACTATGAAATAAATATACTTATGGAAAATCTCTAGAGAGAAAACAACAAAGAGAACAGGTAGCCATTTTCCTCCAGGATATTTTTTGAAAATCTGATGTAAGACAGATTATGTAAACAAGGTTGAAGAATAACATATACATTGAGAGCCTGTTACAAAATAGCAATTTTTGAAAACATGAATGGATTTGGGGGGTGGTACTGAGGACATTGGAGAAAATTTCCTCCAGAATGTGACCATTACGGGTTGAATTGTGTCCCACCAAAAATCATGATTGAAGTCTTAACCCACAGGACCTCAGAATGTGACTGTATTTTGAGATAGAGTATTTATAGAGGTAATTAAGTTTAAAATGAGGCCATTGGGGGCTTCCCTGGTGGCGCAGTGGTTGAGAGTCTGCCTGCCGATGCAGGGGACACGGGTTCGTGCCCCGGTCCGGGAAGATCCCACATGCCGCGGAGCAGCTGGGCCTGCGAGCAATGGCCACTGAGCCTGTGTGTCCGGAGCCTGTGAAAAAAAAAAAAAAAAAAAAATGAGGCCATTGCATGAACCCCAATCTTATATAACTGGTATCCTTATAAAAAGAGGAAATTAGGACACAGAGAGAAGACCATGTGAAGACACTGGACATCCATCTACAAGCCAAGGAGAGAAAGAAGCCTTGGAAAAAATCAATCCTGCCAACACCCTTGATCTTGGGCTACTAGACCCCAAAATTGTGAGAAAATAATTTTCAGTTATTGAAGCCACCCAGTCTGTCATACTTTTTTGTAGGAGCCCTGACAAACTAATACTGTGACCTTCAAAGATGGTTGTCTAAGCAAAGGGGACAACTTATAAGGATTCTGAATAGAAACATTTCTTTAGATTAATTTAAGTATTAGGAGAATTTACACAATTTATCAAAGTTAGTTAAATGATGGCAATTTCCAGTGTCATCTATAAAGCTACAGAGGTACTTTTGCTTCAGTCTATAATTCATAGCTTTGAATCAATTTTCTGAAACCTAGGGATGACTAAGAAAAGGTAGTGGGGCATTTTGTAATAGAAATATAAAGATAGCTCTTTAATTTTCTCATAATTCCTTTCAGATAACCCATAGACACTCTAGATCTGTACTATTTGAATCAGAATCTAGGAATCTAGGGACGTAGCCTGTATTGAAGCCCTATATTTTCACTAGATCCTATGTCTCTTATGTATATCCTTACGTGACTTAGGAGTCAAATGTCAAATATTAACCAACAGAATAAATTGAGGGCCTCAAGCCCATTTTTAACCTTTATTTTAAGAGTAATAATGTTAATCATAATCATTTTCTTAGTGTGTCACAATAAAGATAATATAATCTAGCGACTTGATAGATTTTTATTCTCCTCCACCCCCATGCAAATTTTTAAATCCAGGGTAATTATGTTTCTTCCTATTGCATTTTTCCATGCATTTTTCATGATGCTTCAGTTTAATGTGGGTTTATCTTTTGAGGACTGGTCTTATGCAGCTTACTACAATTGTTATAAGCATAGCGTATTTACAATTATAATTTTATTCATACAAATGTGTTCAGATTATACAGTTTATTAAAAATTTAAAGTTATTTATAATTTATAAAACAAATATAACAATTTTGCAGAAAAAATAAAAAAGAGAAATATGTGACCTTTTTAGTGCTCTCAAAAAAGTACATTTAGATATCGCTGAATATCTGGATGACTACCAATAAATCTTAGGGGGCAGGAATGAATGCTCCTTGGTCCAATATTCAATAACATTCTTTATGTTAATGTGTTTGGGGAATTAACAGAAAGATACAACTTTCCCTCAAGATATGTAACAAGCCAATTAAGAAAACTTTATAAATATACTTCTTTTAATACAAGTGACAGAGAAAAACACATTAATTTATAACTATTTAGAAACAAAGCATTGAGTAAATAAAAATGTCAGAAAACAGAATAATAAATTTTATTCAGTCACCAAGCATTTATTAAATGTCTCCACAATGTAGAAAACATTAGAATAGGCAACAGGGGATATATCAGACATGAATTTTGCACTTGAGGAACTTCTGATCCTGTAGAGGAGGTAAGTATACAGTCACACTGACACACACACACACACACACACACACACCACAATTTCCAATGAAGAAAGTGCCAAGTGCAATAAAAAGAGGACCAGATTAAGAAGAATGGTCATTTATGTTACCCAAATTATATTGGGTTGGCCAAAATGTTCATTTGGGTTTTTCTGTTAATATCTTATGGAAAAACCTGAATGAACTTTTTGGCCAACCCAGTAGTATAAAATCTTTATGGAATTTATAGTTGGATATCCTCATTGTGAATCATTTTTGTTTTACAAAGGGAAGGAGGATCAGATCATGAAGGGAGAAGCAGTAATCTATTAGTAATCTCTTTATATATGATGATGAAGCCTTGATCATTGATGAATCTCTTTTAAGTTTGTCCTCTTTTTAGTTTGTCCTCCTAAACAGCGTGTGTGTGTGTGTGTGTGTGTGTGTGTGTGTGTGTGTGTGTGTGTGTGTGTGTGTTGTGAGGGGAGAGGAATGGGGTGGGTCTTCAGTTCTGCTTCAACAACTGAAACAATTCATGGAAATAATCCTTATCAATCAAGAGTTTTAAAATGTGCTTAAGGTGATGAACCTAGAGTCTGTCATACAGAGTGAAGTAAGTCAGAGAGAGAAAAACAAATACCGTTTGTTAACACATATATATGGAATCTAAAAAAAAAAAAAAAAGTGGTTCTGATGAGCCTAGGGGGCAGGACAGGAATAAAGACGCAGACATAGAGAATGGACTTGAGGACACAGGGAGGGGGAAGGGTAAGCTGGGACGAAGTGAGAGAGTAGCACTGACATATATACACTACCAAATGTAAAATAGATAGCTAGTGGGAAGCAGCTGCATAGCACAGGGAGATCAGTGCTTTGTGACCACCTGGAGGGGTAGAATAGGGTGGGAGGGAGGCGCAAGAGGGAGGGGAGATATGGGGATATATGTATACATATAGCTGATTCACTTTGTTATACAGCAGAAACTAACACAACATTGTAAAGCAATTATACTCCAATAAAGATGTTTAAAAAAAATGTGGGTAATATCTGATTGTTAATGCCAACTTTAAAATATTTTTAATTGCCAAACTCATTAACTGCTCATTGTCTTTTGGATTTGTGAATGTTTTATTCACTGACTTATCAAGGAAACTTATTTTGTAAACTGAGTGCAGCTAAGGATATCAGTGTCTGTTTTGATGTTTGACTAAGAATTTCCCTAAAACAGTATTTCTGACATCGCCATTATTGGTTTCACTATAATGGAAGTCATAGCTAATGTAATAAGAAAAGAAAAGTAAAAATTGATGCACATGGTAGAAAGATCAAAATTATCATTTTTTAATTACAAAAGTTAGATAAGATTATGAAAATAAGATTGTTCTTTGTGGTGGCTGGATATAAAATTAATAACTTAAAACACTAGAGAACATATAGGAAGAAATATGCAAGACTTTTATGATGAGAACTCCACATATTACTAAAAGGCTAAGAGGAGAAGACTTGAAAAAATAAAAGATTCACCATTAACTGATAGACATACTCAATATTCTAAAGATATCATTCTTCCAAAATTAATTTTTGAAGTAATTCAGTTATAAAAATTTCTCATTACTATTGTTTTTCAGATCTTGATCACCTAATTAAAAAATGTATCTCAACTACAAATGCTTGGAAGAGTCAGTATTTTTTTTTTTTAGTTAAGAAAGTAAGTAAGGGGGACTGCATCAGTAATATTTTAAAAAATATGATAGAGTAACTCGCTAATAGTAAAAACTTGAGAGATATATATAATTATATATAACAATTTATTACATGATTTTAATTCCTTAATGAAAAACATCATATATTAAGAATGTTGCAAAATTGTGATCAAGGAGGAAAACTAGATTTTTTTTCTCTTATGTTAATTTTCTAGGGCTGCCATACAAGTACCTTAGACTAGGTGGCTTAAATAGAAGAAATTTGTTTTCTCACAGTTCTGGAGGCTAGAAGTCCAAAATCATGGTGTCAGCAGGGTTGGTTTCTGCTGCGGCCTCTCTCCTTGGCTTGTAGATGGCTATCTTATTCCAGTGCTTTCACATGGTCTTCTTATAAGGACACCAGTCGTATCAGATTAGGGTCCACCCATATGACCTCATTTTAACATAATTACCTTTTTTAAGCCCTGTCTGCAAATATAGTCACATTCTGAGGTACTGGGGATAAAGACCTCAAAATATGAATTTTGAGAGGGTCACAATTTGGCCCATAACATATATCATGAACTAAAAAAATAAAGAATAAAAATAAAATATAAAATACTAAAAAATAAGTATGAAACTATTAAATAACTAGGGATAAAATATTGGTAAATATTAATCCAATCTTGAAGTATAACAAATTTTTATAAATATAAATTCAAAGGCATAAAACGTACATGAAAATATTTAAATATATAAATACATGAAAATTTGAATTTCTGGACATCAAATCAATACCATAGCAAAGCAAAACTAGTGAAAATACTTGCAATACATTCTGTTATTTTTATCTATGAGTGGCTCTTAAGAAGATTTGAGAAAAAGATCATGGTCTAAGACAACATTGGACACAAAGGTATAAAAAGACAGTTTTTAAGTAAAGAAATGAAAATGGTAAATTTCTTAGCTTCACTAATAACCAAAGAAATGAAATTTGAAACAACTTGGGGAAATATTTTCAATTATTAATTTGGCAAAGATTTTAATTATGAAAGATTTAAATACAGAAACATTTTAATACACTTTCCAGTGGTGGCGTATATGTGAGAATATAGGCATCATTAGACACCAGTGATGGAGTATAAATGAATACACCATTTTGAGGTCACTTTGTCAATGTGTAACAGACGTTTTTGAGTTTTTTAAATGTTTCTACCTAGAAATTTAATTCTGCATATATATTCTAAAATAATCAGAGGGACAGATGTAGAAAAAAAATACCATCTATTGTGCATCTTACTCCTCTAGAGGCATGCAGCTCTGCATACTAATAGTGCCCTTCAGTTGTAAAACTATACATGATTTAAATTTATTATATGCTCTATGTACTTTTCAAATTAACTATAGTACATTTTATTATAGGAAAATGATATTACCTTGAAATCTGAAAATTGAGAGGAGAATTAGATTGCTCAAGACTAAGGAGATCTGGAAATTCTTTACAAAGAAGATGGCATTTGCCTTTTTTTAAAAAAATATATTTTTTTATTTATTTATTTTTGACTGTGTTGGGTCTTCGCTGCTGCATGCAGGCTTTCTCTAGTTGTGGCGAGTCGGGGCTACCCTTCATTGCAGTGCACAAACTTCTCATTGCGGTGCACAGGCTTCTCATTGCAGTGGCTTTTCTCTTCGTTGCAGAGCACGGGCTCTAGGCTCATGGGCTTCAGTAGTTGCGGCACGTGGGCTCAGTAGTTGTGGCTCCCAGGCTCTAGAGCACAGGCTCAGTAGTTGTGGCTCACAGGCTTAGTTGCTCCGTGGCATGTGGGATCTTCCCAGACCAGGGCTCAAACCTTTGTCCCCTGCATTGGCAGGCGGACTCTTAACTACGGCACCACAGGGAAGTCCCCAGCATTTGCCTTTGAGTTGAGTGATATCTACAGCCATGTAAGTAGCACAGCATTTGAGACAAATAACTTAGAACACAGTTTTGTGGGACATAATTAATGTGAAGTTTTCTGAGTATAACACATATGACAGAATTTAAAAGGGCTCAATCAGAATAGCTGGTTGGAATAAGACTGAGAAAAGCAGGTACTTGAAGAAGGTTAGATTAAAAGGCTGGTGCAGCAGTTCCTTTGAGAGGATTGGCGGCAATGAGATTGGAGAAGAGTAAATAAATTTGCAGAGGGTTGGTGTGCGTAGCGTAGATGTAGAACAAAGGATGAAGCAGGGGTCCAAGACAACAGAAGATTTAGGAACAGAGAAATAGAAAATGCAGACATAAGGGAAAACGTAGCAGCCACTGACCAACTACTCCACATCGGGGGCTGTGATTCATGCCCTCATATATCACTCTAGAGACGTTTTGTTTTGTTTTGTTTTGTTTTTCTGGTCCATATTATGCTAGTGTTCAGAGTCACAGCTAGTAACGAGAGGAGAGAGGATTCAAACCCAAGTCTTTTCCTCTTACTCCATCATACATAATCTGTGTACTTTATGATTTAGAGATAAAATAATCTGAAATAATTTTGACTTACTTCACTCTGAATCTGTTATTTCCCTTTCTGCATTCTGATGCATGTTACTTCAAAATTATATTTAAAAATGCGTAGGTTGAAGTTCAAGGGCATTACTGAAGTTTCAGATGTTTTAAACCACCCAGTTCTTAACTGTGTCCTTGCAATACAGATCATCTAGTCTGTTTTTGTCTATTCCCTTCCACATGATAAATGCGAAGCAGAATGCTAACATCCTTAGTCAAGGTCTTACTTTAAAAATGTATGTGGAAGTTGTTGCTGATAGAAGCTTTTGATGAGGCCAGAAAACAGGATTGACAGAAAACATAATATACTATATAGGACTAGTGACATAAAGTGGGGGGCTTTATTAACCTTGTTGTTTTATGTTTGAATTACTATTGGTTCCTAAAAGAAGAATTGTGTACATATAATTGTTATTATATGTGAAAATAATCTGGAACACTTTCTGATGTTGGGTGTGGGTTTTTTTTGTTTGTTTTTATTTTACAATTAGAGAACTATAATATAAAAGCCAGTGGGCTATTAAGACAGACCTAATTGTTTTCTTTTCCTTTGATTTAAAAAAGAGGTACAAAACCTAAAAATTATGTCTCAGTAATAATGTAATTGCTCATTATAAAGAATTGCAACAAAATAACAACATGAAAGCAAAGTCCATCTTAGTAATTGGGATATACAGTTGAAGGTTGCATTTCCACTTAAAAGTTGATTAGTGTCACATGAATAGAGAAAAAAATACTTCTGCAACACCCTATTTCTAGTGGCTTTTTCATATGATAATATGTCTATTATTAATGTTTTGCAGAGGGTTATGCAGTTCTTAGAGGACAGAGGGTTATGCAGTTCTTAGAAAATAAAAAACAATTTTAATATAATATGAAACATATTAACAATTGTAATGATAATAATTTTTAACAAATTACCCAGCTAGATCTTGCCTTTCTTGTGATTCATCTAGCATGCACAAATGGCTGAATAAATCTCTATCTAGAAGTTAACCAATATTTGTCATGAAAATTTTGCCTTGCTCCCTTTGTGATATGCTTTGGCCCTTGGGAAATTGACATCTAAAATGAAAGAAAACAAAAGTAAAGCCCGGTTTTTATTTTGAATCTTTCCTCTAATATGGAGTTTTAAGAAATTAGTTTTAATATTTTTCTATTACAAGAATTTAAAAATTATATAACTAAATGTAATCAGGTGCTAAGGCTGTGGGCATGGTTTCTAAAGTCCTTCTAGTTTCAGACTCTCCATTTTTAAGGTATAAACAGAGCATAATTAAACTTAGAAGACTTTAACTTAGATGAATTTCAAAATTTAAATCTCCCTGCTTTATTCCCTATAGGAGATAACATTATGTGGTCCTGGAAAGATATTTGAAATTCTCTCTATACGGGTTTGTAACCTAGGCTTTATCAGTTACTTAATGTATAAAGTTTTCCCCTTTTAATTGACATCTCAGCCTTTAATTTCCTTATTCGTAAAATGGTATTATTAATGTCCACCTTGCAGTGTTGTTGTGAGGATTAAGTGAGATAGTATGTATATAAGCTCAGAATTTTTAAGTGCCCATAAAATGGCAGTTTTTGTTCCACCTATTAATCTAATGATGGTTAATATAGAAAGCCACACTATGCAACAGAATTTATGGTTCATGTGCTTTATGAACTTCCTCTTAATTTAACTTTATCTAGCCCTGTTATATTCAGTGACTTGCAGATCTTTCTATTTTCATGGATATGGTCTTCTTTCCTTCTTCCTTGGCTATTTTCATTAACTCTTAAACTGATTCATGGACTATGGTGTCAACATGAAGCTGTGTTAAAGACACTTTTATTTTGGGTTTTGATTTATATGCAGTGTAACTATGATGAGTTCCCCTTTTGTTGAATAATTAGAATTGTCTATGGACAGTAGAAACTCCAGGCAAATTCTCAAAAGTTCATCAGCTATGACACAGAAGTCCCGTAGAACATCACCCTCCTGGTTGAGAGTTGCTTGCTTTATGTGTCACAAAAACAAATTAAATGTAAAGATAAACCATATAAAGGGTATGATTCTCCATGATATCACAAGTTGTGTATAGAATTTAAAACTGAAATTTCTATTAATTAGCTAATTTTCTCGTAATCAACTAAAAGTCAATTGGCTGACATTTGAGAGAATGATTTTAAAACCACTGTGTGCAAATGTTCAACTGAATGTGGCTGTCAACCTAATGGAGGGACTTTCTCCTCCTATTGGTAATATTAAAGTGTGTTGTACACTACTCCTTGGCTGTGAAATCCCTTTCTCCCCAGGTACCCATTTCACCAGCCAATCTTATAGCCATTTTTCCCCAATACTTCCTCATCACTGTTGCTTCTTGACACTTAAGAAGATTGGAGATGTGCTATTGGGCTTCCACAAGTTTAGAAAATGAGTTTTTTAAAATGTTCTGTCAAAAAAATATTTACAAAATCCAGGTATTTGAAAAGAATGTTTATTAAGTTTCTTAGAGCACCTAGGCAAAGGCAATAAAGATGTGTAAATAAATTGTAATCAGTGTTAGTATAACCTAAATGTTTAGCAAACCTGAGCATCTAATTAATATTTAACATGTTAGTATTTCCTATAATATATGGCTTATACACAGGGGAGTTTTTGACAAGTACGTATTGCCCTTCTTGGGAGCCCCATTAGCATTAATCTTTACCATGTGGCTTGCTCTGGCCAGTGAATGTGAGTGGAGATGACACATACCACTTCTGAGCAGGCGCTTTAAGAGCCGTTCCTCAGCCCTAACAATTTCCTTTTCCCTGTACACTTAACCATTCCCTTAGTAAGGAATCCCAGAATAATAAGATGTGGGGCAAAGTTACTACCACTCTGCAAAGTATATGTCATAAGAGTGAGAAATCAATTTCTGTAATTGCAGCTACTAAGATTTTGAAATTATTTGTTACTGTAGTATAACTTAGAGCTGACTAATTCAAAAGTCTTATTAAAGGTTCTCTATGAGACTGGCCTATAGCCAATAAATAAAAACATATTTCAAAATGCCTAAACAACAAAATATGTTTTACATGTAGTTGGTAAGAATATTTATATTCTCTTTATTCCTCATGTTCATTTATTAGTCATCCTTTATAACCTACCTCAAAAGCCATTATTTCCACCAAACCTTATTGATTCTCCTATATAATTGATTTTTTCCTATTCCAAATATTCATAACACTTCCTGTATATATTTTTAACATACTTAAGAGGTTTATCTCATTGATTTTTATTTGTGTCCCTCACTAAAAAGAGAAGCATGTGCCCCACCTTGGACCTTAGCATAGTACTTTACATGCACTGGTTGCTCAGTGAATAACTGAAAGAAGATTGAATTAAACTCTTGATGAAAAGATCTGAGTCTTTGCATTCTGTGTGCTTAATAATCACAAATTGCAATATAAATTTTCAGCAATTTAAAATGTCCCATTAATGCTCTGCTAATTGTGCCAATGGCAAAGAAAAATCATTCAAGATGGCCAGACTGTATCTGCTCTTTTTAATACTCTGTTCACTTTTTGTTTGTTTACTGGTGAAAGATTTCAGTGTCTTCTGAAGTTGATTGTGATCTGGGAGAATAATTGTCAAGGCAAAATTTAGGAGAAATAGAAAGGGGAGAGAAAATAGGAGCTTCAAAAATAAGTTAATAAATGGAAATATTTTTGATGTTTAGTTTATGAGCTTAATTAACACTATGTATGAGGAATATAAGAAGTAAGGAGGAACGATGAGAGAGAGGGATGAAGGGGTAGGAGGGAAAGGAAGAAGACTCATGGGCGAGGATGGGATATCTGGTCCTAAAGGTAAAGGTAGATGGTCTATTAAATTAAGAATAAAAGGGTTAATGTATTTACAGAATGTATTAATCACAAAATCTAGGGCCATCATTATGTATAAAGAGGGTGTGTTATGAAAACATGTGTAGGGGGTTTGGTTTTAGTATTAATGGTTATTCAAAAGGCCCTTCAGAGATGACTTCCTTTGTTTATTTGTTGGTTTCCTAAAAGAATATTATCACAAGACTGTACTCCACTAGAATAGGATCATTTCATAAGAGTATTATCAATAGAAGTAAAAAGAATAACTATCAGTTATTGATGACTTAGGCTGTGTCAAGTGTGTAGCTGTATACTCTGTGAGCATTATTTTATTTAATGCGTACAGTAGTCCTTTTGGGGTAGGTACTATTATTTGAGACAAATTGGATATACTTATTTTTAAAGAATTTTAAAGTGTTTATTTAGCAGATTTTTTTGTGCCAAAAGCACCGCTAAGTGATTAGTAAGTATTGCTGAAGGAACCAGACAAGGTCCTTGCCCTCAAGTAGCTTGCAGAATTAATTAAGAGAGATGCTGAAAACAAGGTGTGAAGAAATGTATAATTACAAGTTGTGGTTTTGGGGCAAGTGGAATAGGGAATCTATCCGGATAGGTAGGCAGGAAGGCCTCTCTGAAGACATGCCGTCTAAGGTGAGAGCTGAAAAAGTCAGGGAAATAATGAGCAAAGTCTTTGAGACAAGAAAAAAAGGTGTGTTGGAAGAATTGACATAAAATCAGTGTGGCTGGAACATCGTATGAGTTGGAGACAATGGTATGAAATACAGTGATAGAGATAGCAGCCAGCAGAGTTATTCTTTTTCAAAGCACATAGGACACAGCAAAGAGTTTATTATTCATGGTGTGTTAGGAAAAAAGTAATTAAAGTAGGGTTGCCAGATAATGCAGGATAGCAGAATATCTGAATTTCAGATAATCAGTAAATACTTTCTTTTTAGAATAAGTATGTCCCAAATACTGCATGGGATGTACTTATACTAAAAAAGTATTCATTGTTCATCTGAAATTCAAATTTAACTGAGTGCTCTGTATCTTTATGTGCTAAATCTGGCATTCCTACATTAAAGCTTTTAGGCAAGAGAGTAATGTATTTAGATTTATATTTGGAAAGGTTAAAAAGTTCACAAAACTAAGAAATGTTAGAATCAGTATTTGACCCTTTGGACTTCAGAATATATTCAAATAATATTATCCTAATTACTCTGTTATACTGTTGTCCATAAATATTTTCTAGGATGTAAATGATACCGTGGTTATGGAGGTAGAGCTTCTCTGGAAGGCAGAGAGGAGTGCTTAAATTGCGATCATTCATTGAGCTGTATACTTATGATGTGTGTACTTTTTTGTATATATATTTCAATTTTAAAAGATTTAATGATCTCACCTTGGAAACAAGGCATATAGAATACATTTATCCCACTACTTTTGCAAAACAAAAACAAAAAAAAGGTCAAAAGGGCACACATATACATGGAAAGTAAAGGATAAATGACAAAAGTAAATTTTGGAAACGAGAGCAATGTTTGAGTACTTCATTACTTAGCAGAAAGCTAAAATGAGGAGCTCAGAACCAACCAGATTTCTTAGTTCGAAACAGAGAAAGTCTCAGGAATGTTTACTTCCAGAAGATGGTGAACAGATGAGACAGAAACTAGGGACAGCAGATTGAGAACTGCAGTCAGACCACTAGCTTCTTCCACACCCTTTGGAAGACTTTAAAATGCTGTATCAGAGGAACTTTGGATTTGGCGATACAAGGCACAGTTGAGGGCAGACTGATATGCACGTAAAACAAGCAAAGAAACAAAACCCCTACTATAAATAAATTAAAAAACAAAAAACACATGGGAAAAAATGTATTTGTTTCTCAGATAACACTGAATTACTTTAAATGTGTTCTAAAATCTCAACAGCTATTAAAAACTTTTTTTCTAAATGATATAATTTGGGCAGATGTGAATTTAAATCAGTATAGGTAGGATTCACATTTGGTAAAAATGGATTAAGATCATGCCAGAGTATCTCTTATTCTTTGGAATAGGAAAATTCTGAGTTTGAATCCCAGCTTTCCTACTTACTAGTCTCATGACAGTGTACAAATTCTTAATTCTCAGAGCTTCACTTCCCTTCCTTGTAAAATAGAAACACCTCCCTGTAGACTGGCCATGATAAAATTTCTAGCCAAGTGCTCATATTAAGTACTTCATAAATGGAACATTTTATTTTGTATTATCATAAGGCTTTTTCTCCCCTTTGCTAACACCTGTCAGTGACCACTGAGCAAATGGTAGATGCAGAATTGATATCCTTTGAGATATAGCCTGATTTACTCTTTCTAAAGATACTCCCCAAATGCTCCAAAATTTGGGGTTATCAGAAAAAAAAAATATTTAACACATTTACTATAACTTTGGGAATAACAGATTAACACACTGAACACAATTTTTAATGCAAGCTATTTTTCTAGATCACTCTGGGAATATATTCCTGAATGACTTTACCTGAAAGGGTAGAATCAGGCGGGCTTTGTTAAATTTTTAAGTAGGAACGTTTTGTCTTTTGGTATTTTCTCACCTTCACATCTATATTCTGCAAATCTCTACCTCTCTTCAAAGAATTCCCCTCTGAACAATAGGTCAAACATTTACAGGTGGCTGGTTTTGTTTTCTGGGTTTGGAGCCTGAATGTTATGAATTTGGATAGAGCTCATTAAAGCTTCCTTTCTGCCTTTCATTATAAAAAGCCCCAGTGACAGTACTTGAAAAACAGCCTCTGGCTAAGTATTATTGAAATCCAAAGGCCAGTAAGTGAAGAATCATTTGCTGGTCAAATCTATATTAATCTAACTTGTTATATTGTCTTAACAACATTCTCAAGGGTGTTTTTTCTGCTTCTGAAAAGATTCATTTCAATAAACCAAACATACTCTATCTACTTAAATTAGTGTACTTATGCTGGGCCAATTTCATAATTGTTCTAGAGAAGATAATCTCTCAATAGTCCATCTTGGCCAGACTGCTGTTTATCAAACAGAGTAGTAGAGTCAATTTAACTCTGAATATTACTTGATTTGAAAATCACAGCCTTTCCATTAATTAACATTGACTGGATGGCAGAGGTGACAGTGATTTAATATGGGTCAAAATCTCATTATATGAAGATAAATTATAATAAAATCTCCAAATTACAGGACACTCTCTAAATTCCACTTGAATTCAGACTATTATCATTTGTTATAACCAAAATCCAAAGACAGCCAAGGAGTCTTTTTGAATCTGATGACATTTACTGCCAATCATGGGCAACGATCATGGAATTGGTGCCATGAAATTTCTTGAGTTAGTGAAGCCATGCATCATTTCCTCTTCAATGTACCCCCCACCCACAGCATCTTCACTGCAACCTATTTAGCCTTTTTCTCATTTTCCATGTCCCAACTTCAATCATACCTCTCCGAGCATGCCAATTATACTTAAAAGTGCCTTGTCCTCTCATGTTCTCTTAATACTCTGAAATTCTCCTCTCTGTTTCTCACTACAGGAAAAATTAAATATGTCTTACGTACTTATTTAAATCTTTCCCTCCTACTGGGTTTTAAGCTCTTTGAAGGAACTTTTGTCCTGAATTCTCTGATAAAACATTTCCATGTGAACCTGATGAGATTTTGGAACCAAAGCCTTTCAAATGAGTGGTTTGTTTGTTTGTTTGTTTTTAATAATGAAAGATTGTCCTTTTCTTGATGTCGGTCACACTGACGGTGTGAGACATTCTGGGACTGTTCTCATATTAGGTTACATGGTTACTCAGTTTTCAAGGTAAAAAAGAGAAGACACCTAATATGTGCCTTTCTAACCTCTTCTTACCATGATGATTTCTATTTCTGGAGAGGAAAGATCCTGTGATTTTTGTCCTTCTCTTCTACCAGACTTGACACATTGAGTCCTACTCAGTCCCATGATCCAATATGATCACAACTTAAAAGTGAACTGCACAAAGAGCTCTTGAAATAATGAAATTTTAGATTAGGAAAGAACTATCCATACATCCACATGTCCATCCATCCATCCATATACCTATACATCCATTTGTTCATTCACTGAATGAAGATTTGAAGATAACCTATTGTATATCAAAGCAATATAAGTGGTCATAATACTGTTAAAAACTAGTAGATGAAGAATAAAATACACAGAAAGTGAAGTGGAGTGTTATGTTGTTATAATACTGTGTACTACGTATAGCCCAAGAGACATGGGTCTACATGGTAGATCAGCAGATGTTGTGGACTAAGCAATGGGTACATGTAAACTAGTTCAACAAGAGGAGAATGACATTCTAGGAAGAGAAAACAGTGTAAACAAAGGAGGTAAATCCTTCAGTGAACCACCAGTTTAGATAAAGAGTTCAAGTTAAGGGGGAGATTGAATAAGAAGTAAGAAGACTGGAGTTACTTAGAGAAAAGTTGATGGTGATATGATGATTGGTAATCATAATTTGATTAGTAAGTAATTTTGAATTATCCTACAGATCATAGATAGTCCATTGAAGGTTTTAAGTAAATTTATATTGCAGGAATATGGCTGTGGAAGTAGTGTGGCAAATCACTGGAAAAATGGGAGACTGGAAAGCAGGAAACTAAATTAGAGATCACCATTGTGGGTAAATTGAGAGGTGATCTGGATGGCTTAGGGATGGAGCGAAAGAGGCAGATGCCTGAAATCTCAAGTAAATAGAATGCACAGGATGTGGCTAGGCCTGCCAAGTTTCCATCTTTGTCAACACAGAGTCTGGTTGTGCCATTCATTAAGATAAAGAACATGGAAGGGAGTATACTTTTGGGGGAACGATATATTGAGTTTAATTTTGAACATGTTGCATTTAAGATACTTCTAGAGACATTTATTTCAAACTACCAGTCCCTGCAGAAAACATCTTTTCAGTACTCATACTTGATGCATATCCAGGATGTCTGCCATACCCTGTTTGTCTCCTCTTTGGTTTTATTTGCCTTGCTAATTAACTCTGTGTTCTATGTACCTTACCATCCTGACTATGCTCATTGAAGTTCCTTTGTCATGCAGTCTTATCTTAAAGGCATTTCTCCATCAAGCCTGTAAAACAACATCATAGATTTAAACATGACATAAAAAAGCAGTGCAATTTCCCAAGTGATTTCTCCAAAGAAGCCATTAATTATAGGGCTTGGAAAAGAGGTATGTCTTAATGAAATTGGTTATTTTAGAAAGATATCTTTGGTAGTGGGACTGAATAGGTTGAAACCAAGAAAGTCTGAAATCAGAAGTATGTTGAAGTAATTTGGGCATGAAGTAGCTCAGGGATTGGGGGTTGTGGGAATGAAGGAAAAGGAATAAACTCAGAGGTATTCAAGAAGGAAGAAATAACAGTACGTTGCTAAATTGGATATAAAGAAGAAAGGTATAGAACTTTCTGTGACATTCATAATTTATGACTTTGCCAAATGATAGAATCATATTATAGATTGTTGGAAAGTTTCCTGATCTATAGGTTGCCCATTATTATAGTAGTGTGTGTGTGTGTGTGTGTTTTGCATGTGTGTGTGTGCACATGCGTGTGTCTGCTGTAGCTATGCATGTGTGTAAACTTTAAAAGAAAAAAAGGTAATGTTCATTTGCTTATCCTCAAATCTGGATGAATGAGCTCATCTTTCATTTTGTTTCCAGTTTTTAATCTTCAGGGACATGTTTTTATAATAAAAGATTTAAAAGGCCTCAGTATTTCTGGTGGGTTTAATTTGGTATTAGGGAATAAATTGCCAGCTCCTTCAGGTTTCATATACTCTGTATGTTTATCAAAACAGATATCACAATCTTGTTTATTATGCTGACCTGCATCCTTTATCCCTAGTGTACCCTCCCTGTCTTCTGCTGGCAGACAGGAACAGATTGAAAGGAACTCACTTTGGCAGACCACAATGATACATTGCAGTGATTTCCGTGATACTCTAATAAATAGCAGCTAGTACAAGAAGGCAATGATCCTAATGTGGGTATCACTAGCAGGCCCTGTTCAAAACACTATTAAAGCCATTTTTCAGGGTAAAAAATAAGGGTAATTGCATTTCACTCAAAGCAGGATTTATGGTTTAAAATATTCGCTAATTACCTGACGAACCTGGAGATTTTATTTTCTCCAGAAAACATTTATGGGAATTTAGATGCTAAAATTTAGAGGCCATAATTGCATCCCTCTCAGAATTTATCTCATGGATTTCTTTTCTGGACTTTTGCTGATGTAGTAGAATTGTATTTTGCACCAAGTAAAATTTTCCTGTTGTATGGGAAACGGCTAAAAATATGTAGCCTAACCTTGTAAGAGTCTAGAAGTGACACAGGAAAGAGGTTTCTAAAATCCTTCGACCCATACCTTTCCTTCCTCTCACCCAAGTCACTGAGCTGCTGCTCGAGAGTTCTAAGGGTGAAGAAAAAGAGCTTTGAATCAAATGTAAGATTGAAGTTTTAATGAAGATAACACTGCTTTCTATAACAAACACTAAAATCTTATTGTCTCAACTTGACAGACTTTCTTGTCTCTTTCATAAACTCCTATCAGCCTGGGTTAGGGACTGTAGAGGGTGAATTGCTCCAGCTATTGTTCAGGAAACAAGGCTGGCAGAGGCTTTGGCATCTATACCACATAGCAACCTAGATCACCATGAACATTGATATTACTGGTGTGAAGGATTCTGCATGGGTGTCTTTAAGGGCTTATCCTATAAGTGGAGCGCGTCAGTTTCATTAGCCAGAAATGTCACATTCATTCACACCTAACTGCAAGGGAATAAATAAGTAAATATTTATTCTGCCCACATGCCCTAGAGAAACAGTGAATGGGTTTCATGAAGAAGTAGGTAGCCTATGCTACAAAGACTGATTCTTCAATATTAGAATAAGATCATTCTAATAACTGAACTTGGATGAGGAGTTACAGAATTGGGACAAAATGACAGTAAGTAACCACTTGCCCTCAAGAAAATGGACTTTAGGAAATTAGGAGGTAATCATTGAAAAACATAAAATCATTCCATATTTATACCCCTACATTGAGATTCCTTTAAAAATCAGTTCTTCTCCGTCACATTTTACTATTTTCCTTCGTTAGATATTTTCATTTACCCAAAAATTTGCCTTCCTTTTTTTTTTGAGGGTTTGCTGATGAAAAATTATGTCAGCTTTTTTTTTATTGTTTTAATAAATAGGTTTTTTGTATTTTTTTTATACAGCAGGTCCTTATTAGTCTGTTTTATACACATCAGTGTATACATGTCAATCCCAATCACCCAATTCATCCCACCACCACCACCACCCCCCGCCACTTTCCCCCCTTGGTGTCCATGCGTTTATTCTCTCCTTCTGTGTCTCAATTTATGCCCTGCAAACCGGTTCGTCTGTACCATTTTTCTAGGTTCCACATATATGCGTTAATATACGATATTTGTTTGTCTGTTTCTGACTTACTTCACTCTGTCTGTAGATCCATCCACATCTCAACAAATGACCCAATTTCGTTCCTTTTCATGGCTGAGTAATATTCCATTGTATATATGTACCACATCTTCATTAGCCATTTGTCTGTCGATGGGCTTTTAGGTTGCTTCCATGATCTGGCTATTGTAAATAGGGCTGCAATGAACACTGGGGTGCATGTGTCTTTTTTTTTTTTTTTAATAAATTTACTTATTTATTTGGCTGTGTTGGGTCTTCATTTCTGTGTGAAGGCTTTCTCTAGTTGCAGCGAGTGGGGGCCACTCTTCATCGCGGTGTGTGGGTCTCTCACTGTCGCGGCCTCTCTTGTTGCGGAGCACAGGCTCCAGATGCGCAGGCTCAGTAGCTGTGGCTCACGGGCCCAGTTGCTCCACGGTATGTGGGATATTCCCAGAGCAGGGCTCAAAACCGTGTCCCCTGCATTGGCAGGCAGATTCTCAACCACTGCGCCACCAGGAAAACCCCTGTTTTTTTTTTTTTTTTTTTTTCCGGTATGTGGGGCTCTCACTGTTGTGGCCTGTCCCGTTGCAGAGCGCAGGCTCCGGAGGTGCAGGCTCAGTGGCCGTGGCTCATGGGCACAGCTGCTCCGCTGCATGTGGGATCTTCCCGAACCGGGGCACGAACCCTTGTCCCCTGCATTGGCAGGCGGATTCTCAACCACTGTGCCACCAGGGAAGCCCACCCCTATCTTTTTGAATTATGGTTTTCTCTGGGTATATGCCCAGTAGTGGGATTGCTGGATCATATGGTAATTCTATTTTTAGTTTTTTAAGGAACCTTCATACTGTTCTCCATAGTGGCTGTATCAGTTTACATTCCCACCAACAGTGCAAGAGGGTTCCCTTTTCTCCACACCCTCTCCAGCATTTGCTGTTTGTAGATTTTCTGATAATGCCCATTCTAACTGGTGTGAGGTGATACCTCATTGTAGTTTTGATTTGCATTTCTCTAATAATTAGTGATGTTGAGCAGATTTTCACATGCTTCCTGGCCATCTGTATGTCTTCTTTGGAGAAACGTCTATTTAGGTCTTTTCCCCATTTTTGGATTGGGTTGTTTGTTTTTTTAATATTGAGCTGCATGAGCTGTTTATATATTTTGGAGATTAATCCTTTGTCCGTTGTTTCGTTTGCAAATATTTCTCCCATTCTGAGGGTTGTCTTTTCATCTTGTTTGTAGTTTCCTTTGCTGTGCAAAAGCTTTTAACTTTCAATAGGTCCCATTTGTTTATTTTTGTTTTTATTTCCATTACTCTAGGAGGTGGATCAAAAAAGATCTTGCTGTGATTTATGTCACAGAGTGTTCTTCTTATGTTTTCCTCTAAGAGTTTTATAGTGTCCGGTCTTACATTTAGGTCTAATCCATTTTGAGTTTATTTTTGTATATGGTGTTAGGGAGTGTTCTAATTTCATTGTTTTAAATGTAGCAGTCCAGGTTTCCCAGCACCACTTATTGAAGAGACTGTCTTTTTTCCATTGTATATCCTTGCCTCCTTTGTCATAGATTAGTTGACCATAGGTGTGTGGGTTTACCTCTGGGCTTTCTATCTTGTTCCATTGATCTATGTTTCTGTTTTTGTGCCAGTACCATATTGTCTTGATTACTGTAGCTTTGTAGTATAGTCTGAAGTCAGGGAGTCTGATTCCTCCAGCTCCGTTTTTTTCCCTCAAGACTGCTTTGGCTATTTGGGGTCTTT
>NC_041221.1:159309723-159312276 GCF_002837175.3 Physeter macrocephalus
TGATTTCCTCTTTGATTTCTTCAGTGATCTCTTAGTTATTTAGTAACGTAGTGTTTAGCCTCCATGTGTTTGTGTTTTTTATGTTTTTTCCCCTGTATTTCATTTCTAATCTCATAGCATTGTGGTCCGAAAAGATGCTTGGTATGATTTCAATTTTCTTAAATTGACTGAGGTTTGATTTGTGACCCAAGATGTGATCTATCCTGGAGAATGTTCCCTGCACACTTGAGAAGAAAGTGTAATCTGCTATTTTTGGATGGAATGTCCTATAAATATCAATTAAATCTATCTGGTCTATTGTGTCATTTAAAGCTTCTGTTTCCTTATTTATTTTCTTTTTTGATGATCTGTCCATTGGTGTAAGTGAGGTGTTAAAGTCCCCCATTATTATTGTGTTACTGTCGATTTCCTCTTTTACAGCTGTTAGCAGTTGCCTTTTGTATTGAGGTGCTCCTATGTTGGGTGCATATATATTTATAATTGTTATATCTGCTTCTTGGATTGATCCCTTGATCATTATGTCGTGTCCTTCCTTGTCTCTTGTAATATTCTTTATTTTAAAATCTATTTTATCTGATATTAGTATTGCTACTCCAGCTTTCTTTTGATTTCCATTTGCATGGAATATCTTTTTCCATTCCCTCACTTTCATTCTGTATGTGTCCCTAGGTCTGAAGTGGGTCTCTTGTAGACAGCATATATATGGGTCTTGTTTTTGTATCCATTCAGCAGGCCTGTGTCTTTTGGTTGGAGCATTTAATCCATTCACGCTTAAGGTAATTATTGATATGTGTGTTTCTAGGACCATTTTCTTAATTGTTTGGTGTTTGTTCTTGTAGGTCCTTTTGTTCTCATGGGATTCCCTTATATGTTATTTTTCGTTTTTCCCTTGCTGCTTTCAATAATTTTTCTCTGTCTTTACTTTTTACCAATTTGATTACTATGTGTGTCAGCGTGTTTCTCCTTGGGTTTATCCTGTATGGGACTTGCTGTGCTTCCTGGACTTGGGTGGCTATTTCCTTTCCCATGTTAGGGAAGTTTTCAACTATAATCTCTTCAGATATTTTCTCAGGTGCTTTCTCTCTCTGTTCTCCTTCTGGGACCCCTGTAATGCGAATGTTGTTGCATTTAATGTCGTCCCAGGGGTCTCTTAGGCTGTCTTCATTTCTTTTCATTCTTTTTCTTTATTCTGTTCCGTGGCAGTGACCTTTGCCTCCATTCTTTTTCTGAGGTCCTGGGTCATCTTCACTATCATTATTCTGAATTCTTTTTCTGGAAGGTTGCCTATCTCCACTTCATTTAGTTGTTTTACTCGGGTTTTATCTTGTTCCTTCATCTGGTACATAGCCCTCTGCCTTTTCATCCTGTCTATCTTTGAATGTGGTTTTTGTTCCACAGGCTGCAGGATTACAGTTCTTGCTTCTGCTGTCTGCCCTCTGGTGGATAAGGCTATCTAAGAGGCTTGTGCAAGTTTCCTGATGGGAGGGACTGGTGGTGGGTAGAGCTGGGTGTTGCTCTGGTGGAAAAAAATTTGCCTTTCTTGAGTGAATCAAATATAGATGGCATGACATTGAATTGTACAGAAATGTCATATTATTATTTGGTCTTTTCGGCATCAAGTATAACACCAGTAGAGAAAAAGGTACAAAACATAAATGTAAATTTCAGTGAAATGTTACAAGAACACTTGTCATCATGGACGTTAAGAAATAAGATGTTTGTAGACTCCTGAAGCCTCCCTTTTTTCCTCTTAATATACCTCTCCTTTCCCCACAAAGCAGTCACTCTCCTAACTTTTATGGTAATCCTTTCTAGTTTTTTTATTATAGTTTAGCCACTTAAGCATGTATCTCCAAACACTGCAATTTAGTACCCTTAGCTTTTTCTTTATACTTATAGAAACAAAACAGTATATATTCTTTTGTGACTGACATCCGCTACTCAGAATTACGTTACTAGATTCATATTATAACATATAGTTGTATAGTTTGTATCCATTGCTATATAATATTTTATTTTATAGATGTGTCACAGGTTATTCATGTAATTTACTACTGATGGACATTAGGGTTGTTTCCAAGTTTGCTCTATTGATAGTTAATATTGCTGTTACAAGCACATTTGTACATATCTCTCGATACACAGGTATACACATTTTTAGGAACTGGATATACTTGCACAGAGGTTTACATATCTCCACCTTTCATAGGTTTTGCTAAAATACTTTTCATGGCAATTATTCCACTTTAATACTTCTACCAACAGTTGTATGTGAATCCCACTTATTTCATACCCTCACCAACTGTTGTTCTTGGTCATTTGATTAATTTTAGATTTTCTAATTTAAATGTACCCTTTTTTTTTGGTTTTCATTTGTATTCCTTAATTAGTAATGATGTTAAAAAAAACCCTTCTTATTTGTTTAATGGACATTTGTATGTACTCTTTGGTAGATTGTTCAATGCTTTTTTTTTTTTTTTTTTTTTTTTTGCGGTACGCGGGCCTCCCTCTGCTGTGGCCTCTCCCGTTGCGGAACACAGGCTCCGGACGCAC
>NC_041221.1:159312300-159356683 GCF_002837175.3 Physeter macrocephalus
TTTATTTTTGGCTGTGTTGGGTCTTCGTTTCTGTGCGAGGGCTTTCTCTAGTTGTGGCAAGCGGGGGCCACTCTTCATCGCGGTGCGTGGGCCTCTCACTATCGCGGCCTCTGTTGTTGCGGAGCACAGGCTCCAGACACGCAGGCTCAGCAGTTGTGGCTCACCGGCCCAGTTGCTCCGCAGCATGTGGGATCCTCCCTGACCAGGGCTCGAACCCGCGTCCCCTGCACCGGCAGGCGGACTCTCAACCACTGCGCCACCAGGGAAGCCCTGTTCAATGCTTTTGTAGACTTTTCTATTGAGTAGCCTTTTTCTTTTTTAATAAAAGTATCAGATGTATATATTTTAGATAAATGACTTTTGTCAGTTATATGTTACACATGCATTGTCCTATGCTGTGTTCAGCCTGTAATACTCTTAATGTATTACAAAAGGGTTTTCTCTAAAATATCTTCTGGGAACTTAATTATCTCAACTTTGAAGTTTAGAGCTACAACAGATCTTTGTGTAAAGTGGTGTCACATATTTTGTCATATGAATATTCAGTTGATGAGCCAATTAATTGAAATGAGTGTCTTCCTGAGTGATATGCTATGCCTCCTTTTCAGAAATCAGTAATCCATATTTGTGTGGAGTGTTTCTAAGCTGTTTATTCTATTCCAATGGACAATTTGCCTGTCCTGTGCTGTTACTACAATGCCTTTTTACGACATTAAATTAAGGCTTGTTCTTTGGAAACCTGTTTCTTCCAACACTGGTCTTCTTTTTGAAAAGCATCTTACTTGTACTTGGTCCTTTGGATTGAGCTTACAGATCAACTTGAAATGAAAAATACATCTTTTAAATATTGAATTTCCTACAGTATATTCTTATTTAGTGCCTCTCATTAGTGTAATGGTTATCTTTATAAAAGCTTAACATATTTGTTGTTAGATTTATTCATACACATTAATTTTTGATATTCTAATTATCTTCTTATTTTTTTTTACTTTAAAAAATTATAGATTTACATGTGACTGTGAGAAATAATAGATTGCATGTACCCTTTGCCCAGGTTCCCCCAATGGTAACATCTTGCAAAACTACAGTACAAGGTTACAGCCAGGATATTGACATTGGTACAATTCACCTAAATATCTTTTCTTGAAGACATTTTCTAAATGTCTATTACTGGTATTAGAAATTCATTTATTTTTGTACATAGAACCTATATTCAACAACCTTACTTATTAAATCTAATAATTTAGGTATTAAATCTTATGGGGTTTCAACATACAAAGTATATAATCTGTAAAAGATGGGAGTTTTGTTTGTTCCTTTCAAATATTTCAAATATTTATGCATTTAGTTCCTTTTTCTTACTTTACTCTTGTTTAGACATCCAGGACAATGGTAAATAGAAATGGAGATAGTGCACATCCTATTTCGCCTTCTCATGGGGTAAATGTTTAATATAACATCATTAAGAATAATGTTTGCTGTAGGATTTTAGATACTCTTGATCGAATTAAAGATATTCTTTTCTACTATTGCATGTGAAGGGTTTTTTTCATGACTTAATTTTGAATTTTAACAAATGTTTTCCTCTTTATATTGAGATAATCATATGACATTTTTTCTGTTCCCATAATGTTGGGAATTAAATGGATTTATAAATGTAAAACCAAACTTGCATTCCTGGTCAGAGCCCATATGTTTATGATTTTAGTCATTTGAAATATATTGAGCCTCATCTTATGGCCAAGCATATACTCTCTTTTGGTAAATGTCCCAAATA
Organism: Physeter macrocephalus; assembly: GCF_002837175.3. NCBI lineage: Eukaryota > Metazoa > Chordata > Mammalia > Artiodactyla > Physeteridae > Physeter > Physeter macrocephalus. The sequence goes on from NC_041221.1 coordinate 159,314,078, forward strand.
CAACTGTAACTTATATGTATTTTATGTTTTTTGAGTATACTGTTCTACATATGTCAATTAGGTCACATTATTTAAATGTGATGTTCAGTTTCTTTTAATCTTACTGATTTTTGTCTGCTTTTTATATTATTTAGAGAGATTAACATTTTCCTATAGAATTATGGATTTGTCTGTCTCAGTTATGTTGATTTTTGTTTTAGTCCTTTCAAAGCTATGTTATCAGGTGCACAAATATATAAGATTATTATGTCTTCCTTTCCAGTTGTCATTTTATCATTTTAAAATATCCCTCCTTATGATTCTAAATTTACTATTTGCCTTAAAGTCTACTTTGTCTATGTTAATATTGCTATACTTTCTTTTGGTTAATATTTGCAAAGATATACTACTCTCTTTCAGTTGAATGTTTTCAACCTCTGTCATTATATTTCAGGTATGTTTCTTAAAAGCAAGATATAATTATTTATTGTTTTTAAATCCAATCTAACAGTATCTGTCTCTATTTAAGTGCATTTATATTTAATGTAATTATTTATATAATTGACTTTTTCTATATATTTTCTATTATTTTTTTATTTATTACCCTAGAAATTACCAGATGCATTTTTACCTATTAAAATCTTTTGTAAGTTTTTGATATCTTATTTCCACACAATGTAAGAATGTTACAACAGTTTAACTGCTTTTATTCACCTTCCTTCATTTCTGCCATCAGATTATGTTACTGCTGCACATACTATAACCCCACAGAGAAACACTATTATTATTGTTTTATTTTATTTTTTTAACATCTTTATTGGAATATAATTGCTTCACAATGGTATGCTAGTTTCTGCTCTATAACAAAGTGAATCAGCTGTACATACACATATATCCCCATATCTTCTCCCTCTTGTGCCTCCCTCCCACCTTCCCTATCCCACCCCTCTAGGTGGTCACAAAGTGCTGAGCGGATCTCCCTGTGCTATGTGGCTGCTTCCCACTAGCTATCTATTTTACATTTGGTAGTGTATATATGTCCATGCCACTCTCTCACTTCGTCCCAGCTTACCCTTCCCACTCCCCGTGTCCTCAAGTCCATTCTGTATGTTTGCATCTTTATTCCTGTCCTGCCCCTAGGTTCTTCAGAACCATTTTTTTTTTAGACTCCATATATATAATAGTAATTATTTATAAGTGTTTCTACAGTTTTACCTTTTCCAGTACTCCTTGTTTTTATCTTGAAGTATCATGCTCTTATGTGGCAGCATTTTGCTTCAATCTGGAGAACTTTATTATTTTCTTGTATTGTGTAGGTTTGTTGGTGACAAATTCTCTCAGATTATTTTAACCATAATATGTTTTTCTATTGCTTTCACTTTTGAAGAATGATTTAACATAAGATAGAATTCTAGGTTTGCATTCATTTTTTTCTTTCTTTCTTCACTTTATAGCTTCCACTATTGTTTCTGATAACTACAGTCACAGTTGAAAAGCAACCATGAGTCTTATTATTGCTCCTTTGAACAAAATATGTCTTTTTTCTCTAGCTGCTAATATTTCACTTCGCCTTTGTTTTTCAGCAGTTTGACTAAGATGTGCGTAAATACGGTTTTCTATTTATTTTTCCTGCTTGAGGTTTGCTACACTTCTTGAATCTCTATTTATCAGTTTATCAAATAATTCCTTAGCCATTATCTTTTCAAGTTATGCTTCATCACATTCTCTTTCTCATCTCTTTTAGTGGTTCCAATTACATGTATGATAGATAATTATGTCTACATTTTCTTTACAATCTATTCTTTTATTTACAATCTTTTATTTTTTCTCTCTATGCTTCTGCTTGGATATTTTTTTTTTTCCCTTGAGGTCACTAGTCATACTTTCTGATGTAAAACTAATTCTCTTTTCAATTCTAGAGTTCCATTTTCATCCTATTTTAAAGAATCCAATTTCCTGTTGAAATTCTTACTATTTTTATCCATTCTGTTCTCTTTTTACTTGTGCTCTTAAACAAATTTATAATAGATACTTTAAAGTCCTTGAGTGAAGATTCCAAGACCTGGAATATCTGTGAGTCTTACTATTTTTTTGCATTAAAAAACAACAAAAAACCCCCACAAAATGTTGGTCACATTTTTGCCCCTCTTTGAATGCCTTGTAATTTTTACTGCAATCTGGAAATTGTGTAGGAGACCATAGAATTTGCAGATGATTTTTTCCCCTTCAGAGAAGTTTTTCCTTTCCTCTGTTAGGTAGGTGATGTGAACGTCTAATCACTCCAGACAGTCAGGTAGGGGTTGAGTCTGAGGAACAATTTTAATAAGCCTTAATTCATGTGTAGTGTGTCTCTCATTCCTCACACATGTCTCTCACAGACTCTTGATTGAGCGGCTCACAGTTCTTTCTTTCTTCAGCTCTGAAAGATGGAGAGTAATACAGTTCTCCTCTTCAGAGGTTTTGAATCAAGATCCTTAGACTCCTGCCCAGTGAAGCTTATATTGTGACATTTATGGAGAGAGAGATCTAGCCTGAGGCAGACAGCATCTTTCTAGTAGGACTTTGTCTCCTAAGTACCATGATAAAGATGGAGATTACTCTCTGCCTTTTACTAGTTTCTGGATAAGCCCCCTAATTTCCCACGTTGCCTCAGAACGCAGACAGTTTCAATTAGGGAAAACTGACCATGCTTAGGGGCTTTTCTAGATTTCAGTCTGTTATGCCAGGCTGTCAGACAGTCAGTAATTAGCTAGTTCTTATTTCCCTCAGTTTAGTTGTCCTTCTCAGCCCAAGCCTAATCTTTAGCTTAAAACTGGAATTAGCAAAGGCCCACAATAATTATCAGCTTTTTCCTAGCAGGGGCTATTTGTTCTCTCAAATCTTTAATCCATCAAGTATTTGTTTTCACTTAGCAATATGATCTACTTAAAATTGTGATTACAGATTATCCAGTTTCTGATTCTTACAGTGGAAATGTTAACCTACTATCTGCTAGCCAGAGGACAAATCTCAGAATGATCACTTTTTCAAAGTGCATTATCTCGTTTTCTTGATCATCAATTGTCAGTTTACCAAGTATTTTGATTTATTTTTTAAAAAGCTTATTCTTGTCTAGATACAGTTTGGTTTTTTAAACCATATAGAAGCATAATCCTTTTTCTTATGATATTCATTCCTGATTTTCTGTTCTATCATGCCCAGAAAACACATTCCATTTTGTGTAAAATATAATTTCTAGAAAGACTAGCACTCATTTGATTATCCTTTTTGAGAGTCATCTGAAGTTTTAGAGGAACAAAAGTCCATGAAAAGATCAGGGAAAATGCCCAGTGAAAAGAGGCCTGGTGACATCAACTTTAAATGTGCAATTGTTCTGATGCCAGATTTCCTCCCAAGCAGTGCCAACTGGCAGACACAGAAATCCTCACCTCCTCCTAGTGTTAAACTCAGCAGTCAAAAACTAGATGGAGTGGGAAGTGTTGATTTAACACCAGGGAAGAAACATGGTCTGATGCTAGCTTTAGTAAACATTTGAAAGAAGGTTTTTAAGAGTGTTAACTTAAAAGGCAGACAGAGGGACAGAGAATAAGAGCTGAGGAACAAAGATGAGGGAATTGCAGGAGTGTGCAGGGAGGGTCCCTGACTGAGGGAGGGGAAGAATGAGGCTTGTCATATCTAGAGTAGAATTTCATTTTAAGGAAATGTTTGTATTAGATTGGGTCAAATGAGATTATCTGTGTATCCACATAAATGTGTTCAGATACACATATATGTGCATAAATGTTTGCTTAATGTATTAGGTAAATATATATGTATATACACATATAATATATATACACATATGTACATATATGTATATAATACATATATTCAAAGGTATCTAAAAAACTATTTCTGGGTCTATAAACATTTTTGTTGTTTTTTCTCATTCTTAGAAACACAGAGAAGAAGGTAATGCTTAATTCCCTCGAAGAATGACCCCTTTGTCCACAGTTGTGTTTGTTTCCATAGAATATACAGTATTAGATGCTTTGATAAATACAGATTCCTTTGATGAATTTGGTGATATAAATGTTAATATGACATAGATCTTGCTTTGAACAAACTCTGTTAAGAAAGAAAGATAAGTGAAAACATAATTAAAATATACTATATAAACTACAATAACAGGTTTGGGTTAAATGGTGGCAAAGAGTAGGAAGTATTGAAATCTACTGAGAGAAGTAGAGTCCACCTTTGTATCCCCAGGGGCATTGGTTCCAGGACCCACAGTGGATACCAAAATCCAGGATGCTCAAGTTCCTTGTATAAAATGGAATAGTACAGTTGACCCTCCATAACCCCGGGTTCTGCATCCTCAGATTCAACCAATTTCGATCCAGAAGGCTGACTGTGTAGGAATGCCTAAAAGAGGAGGTGACATCCAGATTAGGCTTGAATGACAAAAAATAATTCTATGTATCCATAATCCTTCCCTTCCTTCCTTCTAAAAAGGTCATTTCTAACATATATAGGTATTTAATACTTTGCCTGTAAATGTATGAGAAACTTGTAACAGAGTCCATGTGATTACATTTTTTTATCGTAACATTAGAATTAGACTGCAAGCCCTACATAGTAAACTTTTGTATCCGGTCATGTGAATCACACACTTGGTTCTTCTTCAAAATTTTCTGTGTTAATTTTGAGTGTTTCTATGTTATATTATCTTTAGGAAATTTTGGGGTACTCTTAAAAGTTCTGAGGAAAGTTTCAGTGAAATTGTTTGAATTTAGTAGATTGATGTGTAAAAAGTGGCCATCTATGTGATTTTTAGTCATACCAAGCAAGAAAATGGACTATATTTCCGTTTATCTAATCGCACATTTTTATTACATTTATTCTCTAAGTACATTGTTTGGGGGGTTGATTATTATAAAAACATTTCCTTGTTGGTGCAAAAAATAATTTCATTGGCTTTTCAGAATATTGAATATATATCCAGAATTCTCAATGAAAATATTATTAGTAACATTTTATGTGAAATTTTCTCTGGATATCTATAGATGTAATCATGAATTATTATCCGTGAATAATGACAATTTTGTTTCTTTGTTTCAATCATTATACCCATTTTACTTTTCATACTTTATTTTAGACTGATGTTGAAAATGAATAGAGATAATGATATCTTTGTCTTATTAATTTTCAAGGAAGGAAATTCATTATTATAAATTCAGTACATTATTATAAATTGTAATATCATAAATATAAAACATTATTATGTAAGATGTTTGCTGTAGCTTTATTGTAGATATCCTTTATCAACTTTGATGTAGTTGCTCTATTTCTAATTTTTATTTAGGAATTGTGTTCATCTTAAATTATTAACATTTGTCAAGGTAGTTTTTTGTTTCTTTATCTTTAACATCTATGGAACTAATTATTAGTGTTTTTCCTGAGCAGATCTTTCTATCTACACAAGAGTATAATGTGAAACAGTTATAAATCACTTAACTCTCACCTCCAAATGAAGAGGAAATGGTTATGATGACTTAAATCATAACATACAACATTCCAGTGTTAGCAGACATTGGCCAGGAGTTGAATGCTCTACTTGAACTGAACTCACAACAAAAAAAGTTTGAAGCTTTATAACAAATTTACTAATTAACAATATACAGTATCTATTTATTTTTTGGCAATATGAAGGAGCTATTTCAATAGAAGAAAAAATAAAATGTTATTCTGTTAACTATGTCACATAAAGTCAGAGAGTTGAAATTTAAATTGGTGTATTTTATTATGGATTTTATTTCAGTCCATATCATTGAAGAACTCGTTGTTGAACATCAATGTCAGTGCTCCCCAGATTAAGAGGACTTTTTATCTCTACTAAAAGAAGTTATTTACAAACCAGAGGGCAGGCCTTTTCTTCCTTGTAAAATTTGTTTTGTAATGCTTTAGTACCTTTGGAGTTTAACAAGTTGGACTCTTTGAAAGGATGTTTTAGTCCTTCGGTGGATTCCATGTTAGGGTTCAAATGTGATCTTTGAGAGCTTTTGCAATTTGGAATCTCTTTATGAATAGAATTCCACCTGGGAATTTGGTGAAAACATCTCTGCAGTATTCTATCGTGCTACTGTTTTCATCCCTTTAAGTGGCTGCACTTCAGAAGGACTGAGGTTTTGTTGAGAATCACTTGGAATGATAAAAAATATAAAATGTAAGGTATCTGTATAAAGCAAATGGTTAAAAACCTTATCATCTCTGAAACCCCTTAGCCAAATTTTCCCCATCCCCTATTTTGTGACTCTAAAGGCAACTTGCTTAAAGGGTATAGTAAAAATCGTTTTTTGGTATCTCTAAATAGGATTTCAGATAGTTGCTGGGAAAATCAAAAGAACAGTGATGGTATAAATAGTCTGTTTACAAAAATATTTTGAAGTTTTAGGCCATTTGGTTTAATACCGTATCATATTAAAATGCATATTACATATACAGAATGTAAACTCCCTGGACACAATGATCTTGTCTATTTTTATTCATTGTAGCCTTCCCCTCGGCCTCAAAAACAGTGCCAGGCATATAAGGGGACTTCATTAAACATGTTCTGAATAAATGAAATAATTACATTCTCTTTTTGTCCATGTTACCTGCTAGATTTTAAGTTTATTTAGAGTTTGTGTGATGCTTAGTGTCTTACTTATCTGAGACATTCACAGTAGTATGAGCATAGTTTTCTTCCAGGATATCACCACAAAGATTGGTGGAAATAGTATCACCACAAAGTATCACCACATACTTTCTATGTGATAGGCTCTGCAGGTGAGTACTCAACATACATTATCTCTTTAATCTCCACAACACTATGCTAAGTACTACTGTTGTCTCCATTTTACAGGTAGTTGAGATAAGAGAATTTAGTCTCTGTGTTCTGCTGTCTCCTCTGATCCTGATAATCTATCTACCGTCATCCCTCAGTGTCAGGGAAGAGAATTAAGCTTCCAGAATTGAAAATGCTCATGGTATTTTTCGTATAGCAACATTTATTTTGGAATGTTTAGCTGCTTCTAAAAGCATCCATGAAAGTTTGCCAATTACCCGGACGATAACAGCACCAACAGCAAAATACATTTTAAATTCTGAGGAGTAGAATTTTTTCTTCACGTTCACTACAGGCAGTAACCTGGAAAATGATATAAATTTCCATTTAAAGATTATTGTCTCTAAATTCATTTCTCATGCATCCCCATGTTCCATTATTCATTCTTCTTCAATTGTAAAATTGTAGGCAGTTTAGGAAAGTGTTGAAGATGATTTCAAGATAACAGACATGATTCACTGAAAGTAATATAACAAAGGGTCAGGAATTGGACATGGGAGAGAATGACAGTGCTCTTTTATTGCATTACATCATTTACTGCTGGCAAAAAGTTGGTGATTAATTAAGACCTTGGTCGTTTTGATCTTGAGAAGATCACACAGTCTCAAACCCATCCCTACACATGATATAGCATGTGTTTTGCCTCTCTGCTCTTTTGGATTGCAGTTTCTTTTATGGAATTTCTGTTGAGCAGTCACTGAACTCTGATATTTTATTCTCTTTTTAAATCAAAGTTTAAATTCTGGGCAGGTGGCTGTTCTTGGCAAGGGGAGGAAGGAGGTATCCCTTAGTTGTTGCAGCCTTTCTCTGAATGTCCTAATTGACAAGGGAACTCTTTACAGGTGACTGAAGGAGTTCCCTTTGTACGGGAAATCTGTAATATCTCTGTCGCTTTCTGCATGCAGATGACAAGCTTCTGCCACCTTCAGAGCTTTATATCCTCCAGCTTCAGGGACTTTTGTGATTTCCATCCATTCAAATTGGTCCAAGCCAGTGAAGTATTCCCATCCCCAACATTTCTTCAGCCAGATCAATCTGCCCTTATCACAACAGAGGTGTGGGAAGCTTTGTGAATTACAAGCTGTTCTCATGTTTATTGATGGACTGATATTTGGGAAAGGACTAAAAAAAATTTTTTTTAATGTTCAGCTCATTTCTGTTGAAACCGAATCACCCCTCCCCAGTTCTCCTTTCCACACAGAGCTCAGTTTCTGAGTGTGAAGCCTCTGGGAGAGGGAACCAAAGTAATTGAATCGGATTAGACAAGCCAGCAGAACAAAGTCACATTCCAGGAGGTGTTTCCAGCATTGAGTAGATGAATTGTAATTATTTAAGGATTAGTGCAAGCTTGAGATGAGGTCCATTCTGAATACTCTGCACTGTGTATAAACAAAAGAAAGAAGTAGTAATATAGGCTGTTTAAGCTTCTTTTTATCTTTAATAGATTTCTGTTAGAGCTGCGTGAACTTGAAAAACTGCTGCCATAGTGAGCAAACTCACTCATTGTTTTTCGATAAAAAGTTAGGCCAAGCTAAGCCCTCAGGTCTAGGGAGAGAGCTTAATTAAGGCTATTTCCTTTACTGTAATTTACTGGGACAAAGCTTTGCTCTGTGCCATGGACAAGGGGAATTGGGCCTATCTTTTGTAAATAAACTTTTTATTTTAGAAGAGTTTTAGATTTACAGAAAAGTTGCAAAGATAGTATAGAGATTTCCAATACACGTGCCATATAATTTCCCTTCCTGTTATATATTATACTACTGTGGCACATTTGTTACAATTAATGGACAAATATTGATTTATTGATATTAAACTCCATACATTATTCAGATTTTCATTTTTACTTAATGTCCCTTGTCTATTCCAGGATCCTATCCAAGATACTACATTTAATCATCATGTTTCCTTAGGCTCCTTTTGACTGGGATAGTTTTTCATACTTTTATTGTTTTTTCATTATCTTGACAGTATACTCATTAGGTATATTATAGGATGTCCCTCAATCTGAGCTTGGTTAATATTTTTATATGGTTAGACTGGGATTATGGGTTATTAGGAGGAAGACCAGAGAGGTAGAGTGCCGTTCTCAACACAGCATTTCATGCATACTATCATATGTATCTTATCAAAGTGACTTGTTATTGGTGATACTAACCTTGTCCACCTGGCTATGGTAGTCTTTGCAAGGATTCTCCACACTAAAGTTCCCTTTTTATTTTCCTTTTTCTATACCGTACTCTTTGAAAGCAAATTATTAAGTGTAGCCCACAGTTAAGGTGTAGAGATCTACATTCCACTTTCTTGAGTGAGCAGTATCTACATAAATTGGAATTTTACACTGGAAATGTGTCACTTCCCATGTTCATTAATTGATTGATTCAGTGTTTTTGTTTTGTATCAGTATGGATTAATGGATATTTACTTTATATTTTGGGTTATAATCCAATACTGTGTTACTTATTTTGTTGTAACTTTGCCATTGAGAGTTATTTCAGTTGGCTCTGGTTTCCCTTTGACATACTCTCATATTTATTTTTTTATTTGTTTTATCATTTAATTACTTTCTGGCACTAATAATTGCTTTAGGCTCATATTGTATATTCCTTGTCCCTGCTCCAGAAATGAGCCATTTCTTAAAGAATCTCAGGTTCCTTTTATTGGAGAATTGTATTAGGTACAAAGAACTGGACACTGGGTGTGCTCATTGCTACTAGGGAACCATTGCTTCCAGAGCTTCTCAGTGGACAAACTAAGGAGATATATGTATGTATATTAGTATCTGTATTAAGCTAAATCTGAGTTTATACTGATGTCTCTGATTCTAAACCAGTATCACAGTTCACCTTGGTTCATTCTAGCCTTCCCCCCCTTGCCTATCTTCCTACTCCAACATTGAGAAATATGGTTTCCTCCAACTGTCATTCGTTTATGTGTTTGTTCAACCCTGGTGTGCATTTATAGCAGTTTCAGAATTGTTAACCCACACTCCCATGAAAAATAACTTTACCAACTAGAGTATAGTGCTTATGTTCAGCTCCTTTTTGTCTTCAGTCTAACTGTATTCATTCATTTCCACAGTGGCTTAGGTCAGCATAGCTTTTCCCCCACGAATTCCCTTCAGTAAGATTATGTCATATATTTGTAATATAGTTGGATTCTTTTCTCTACATTTAGTCTACATTCCATCTGGTGATCTCTGTCTATCCTCTGGTTGATTTTATTTTCTATTTTTTGCATACATTAAACTTTTGTATAATTCTGTGGGTTATGACAAGTGGTCAGTGTCATGTATCCTTAATGACAGTACTGTACAGAATAGTTTCATAGTTCTAAAATATCTCCTGTGCTCCCTGCATTTAATACTCTTCCAGACCCCTGTCAACTAATGATCCGTTTGCCGTCTCTACAGTTTTGTCTTTTCCAGGATGCCATAGAAATGGAACCATTCTCCATTGGTCTTACTCCATCAAGCTCTCTCAAACTGGCTTCCTTTACATAGAAATATGCATTTCAGATTCATTCATGTTTTAGTGTGGATTAAAAGCTTATTCCTTTTGTTTGCTGCAAAGTTTGGACACATCACAATTACCTTGTCCATTCACCTAGCAAAGGGCATCTTGTTTGTTTCCAGTTTTTGTGGTTCTGAATAAAGCTGTGAGGGTATTTGTATAGACACACATTTTCAAATCATCATTGGTAAATATCTAGGATGGCAATTACTAGGTTGTGTGTTAAGTCTATGTTTAGCTTTGTAAGAAACAACCAAACCAGCTTTCAAAGTGGCTGTACCACTTTTCATTCTATTCAGTAAAGAATGAGAGTTCATGTTGCTCCACATCCTTGCCAGCACTTGTTGCCAATTGTTTTGTTTTTTTTTTAATTTTAGCTATTTCTAATAAGTTTATAGTGGTATTTATTGTTGTTTTATGTTGTATTTCTTTACTGACATGTTGAGTAAAATTTGCCTTCTGTACATCTTTTTTGGTGAGGTGTCTGTACAGATATTTTGCCCATTTTTAAGTTGGAGTGTTTTTGCTTATTGTTGAGTTTTAAGTGGTCTTCCTGATGAGCTTACTGGTCTTTTTTGTGTAGGTCAGTGTTTCAGATTATAGGTCCCACACCCATCAAAAAATCCTCTAAGATGTTTCTTAATTAAAGTATTTTGGGCCCAATTCCAGACCTAATGAATTGAGATCTCTTGGAGGCATGGCTCAAAATGCTGTATATTTCACAAATTCTGTAAGTGATTCTCATGCACCCTAACATTCATGAACTACTGGTGTATAATTTGGTAAAACATTTCAGAGTTGTAATTAGATATTGATGAAGCTCTTCTAAGTCACTGGTTTTCAAAAATCGCTGCATATTTGAATCATCTTGGGAAATTTTTAAGGTCCAAATGCCCAAGCCTCTCCTTAACCTAATGAATCAGATCCTATAAGAGTGGGATCCAGTCATCATTCTTGCTTAAACTTCCCCAAGCAATTCTATGTGCAGCCAGTATTGAGAACCACATTCCAAATTTATGTAAGTATTCAACAAGTCCATTCAATTGCATATTTATTTTTACTAAGTAGGTTAAAAAAACCCTACATTTTTCATTTTACTCATTGCATTTTAGTGATGTGAAATTAAATAATCATTCATAATTTACAACATGACACACATGAGAGAACTGCAACTCACATATCAAGTTATGGAAATACTTAATTTTGATGTTATTTAACAATAAGATCTTAAGAAGTTTTACTGGAGGCCATATACAGGCAAAATTCAGTCTATTTTATTTTAAGAAGCATTGGGAGCTGCAGCAGTATCCTTCAGGTAGTCTACAGTAGTGTTTAATACTATTATTGGGAAAGTCACCCTTTAAATAATAAACATCCTCTGGTCTCAAACTTTTGTCCATTTCTATAAATGTATGGTCTTGTAACTCTTCCTCTGTCCCTCTACGTACAATAATATTTAGCTATTACTAAAAGGACTATAAGAGGGATATACTGCACTATTTAAGTGTTATTTAAAGGATGTGTATTAGTTATCTATTGCTGTAATAAAAATTGCCCCCCAAATTTAGTGGGATAAAATAACAAAGATTTATTACCTCAGTTTCAGGGGATGAAAAATCAGGAGCCACTTATTTGTGTAGCAGTAGCTCAGGGTCTCTCTTGAATTTGCCTTCAGGATGTCAGCAGGCCTGCTGTTATCTGAAGGGTAGATTGGGGCTGGAGCATTCACTTCCAAGATGGCTCATTCACATGGCTGTTGGCAGGAAGCCTCAGGTTCCTTGCTACATGGGTCCCTCCATAGACTGCTGAGTGTTCTCATGACATGGCAGGTAGCTTCCCTTAGAACAGGTGATCCAAGACAGAGAGCTAAGAAGGAAACCAGAATGCCTACATGATCTAATCTTGGAAGTTACACATTGCCATTTCATCATCTGCTATTCATCTGAAGCAAGTCATTAATTAAGTCCAGCTCACACTCCGGGGGAGAGGAATTAAGCTCCACTTCTTAAAAGGAATAGTATCAAATAATTTGTAGACATTTAAAAAACCATCATAGCATCCTGTCAGTCTTCATATGAATTATTTTAAAAATTTGTTGAAACATTAATAACCACATAAGATTTTAAGCATTGAAAAGTAAACAATCATTAACAAATGCTAAATATTATTTTAAAGAACTTTAAAAGCCTCATACATCAATTTAACAATATTTATTGAGTGTCTCCTGTATGTCAGATATTGTGCTGGATTTGACAACAAATGGGAGAAATAAATAAGATCCAGAAGTTTAAATTTAGCTAGAGTCAGATAGGAGGTGATAGAGACAAAAGTTATACCTATACTTCTGTGCCACAAATTCTATGAGTGATAGAAGTATATATGGGGCATACTTTAAGAACAGGAAGAGGAAATAACCATGTCAGAGGAGCTGGTTAAGGGTTTGGTCAGGAGAGGCTTCCAAAGACAATGATGGCTGATATGTCTTGAGAGATGATTTAATAATAGTTCATCAGGATCATGAAAGGAGAAGAAAGGTTTTCTTGCTGATAAAATGGCAAGTGAAAAGGCACAGTACTTTGGGGAATTCCAAATTATTTCATTTAATCAAAGATTTTATATTGAAGCATGGAAGGAGATGAGTCTAGAAGTAAAAGTAAGGTGAGATCTGTAAATGGGCCATGCTAAAGATCTCTACTCTTATTATAAAGTAGTAAATAATTTACTAATTGCAACATTATTGCTACCATAAGCAAAAAGCACCACAAGGAACTCTAAAATCATTAGGCAAAGTAATACTATTCTCATAGTAAGAATTACTTAGAACTAACTACACTGATCAAATGGTTAATTAAATGAATACATTCTACCCAGAGTATGCCAATAATGATAATCTATTAGATAATGATATCTACTTTCATTTTATTCACCTAGATACAGACTTTCCTACTTATCACAATTTCAAATATATGGAAGTCTAAATTATTAAAGCAAACATTATGCCAATAAGAATCTACTTTGAATTTTCAATAATTGCCCCCACTGAGTTTGTTCACCTTTCTGATGTTCAGAATATGGAACACATTTTAAAGTATTGAATAACTTATTGTTCTATCATACATTTGCCTAGATGGTTAGGGGAGTGGTGTGGGGTTGAGATGTAAACCCATCCAGCAGGCTGGCACAGGGAAGGGTACCAAGGGCCAGGGCTTCCATCGAGGGAGCTGCTTCTTAGAGTGTTCAGACTAAGGAAGAGCCTGAGTGTGAATTCAAGGGGGAAAGATAGGGAAGCCAAAGTCAAGGAAATTTAAGCCAAGATCAAAACCCAGGTATATGCAGGATTTGAAGAGGGCATTAAAGATAATGATGGAGCTGACCAAGGTGGTTCAAAAACTAATTTCAAGAAATGGAGCCATGCACCTGAAGTGCACAGGTAAGGCACCCACATACTGTGTTAATGAAGGGGGCAGGTATAATGATATAGGAGCCACAATTTCTGTAGTATCTTTTCCAGATCCTTGGAAAACATATTTTTTATATGTCCCTTCGTTTAATTCTGGGAATCATGACCTGTGATACCTGAATGCCAATATCCAAAGAAAATTTTGCTTTTCTTTTTTTTTGCCCTCTTTTTCATTTGTTTTCATTGCCTTAACACCATTAATTTAAGCAATAACTCAGAAAGAACAGAGAAGGAAAAGACTCATTTAAAAAGGTGATGATGAAAATTAAAAATTAAAATGGAGATGTGAAGGAACTTGTTAAGAAGGATAAATTAGTGCCTTTTTCTTTTCCACTTATTTTCTTTAAGTGCATGGGGGTTGTCTCATTTTTCTTGCCAGATAGTGCTTCTTTGTAATAAAAATAGGAAACTGTGTTCCAGCACCATAAGCAGAGAATAGTTGTGATTCATTTCCAATGAAAAGGGAAGTATGTTGCTTTTTCCAAGGCTCCTCAGAAATTGGTTGAGCATCAGGTGCATCTGTCTGACTCTTCCAATCACAGATGCACCCTCTTGCTTAGTTTTGTGGAAGCTTTTCTCCTTCCAATATATCCTGAATCTCTATGTGCATTTTAAAATAGATACCATATTTTCTGTCCAGTGTTTAAATTAGGCAAGAGTTGTTTTTGGGGTGTTTTTTTTTTTTTTTGACAGAGAGAATATGAAATATGTTCTCAGTTGAATATAGGGGCAAGAAACGTTCAGAGCCATTTTTCTGAAAATGGCTACCATTCTCCCCAAGCTTCTGGGCACTGATATCTTTGACTCTCACACTGCTACTCTCCAGGTTGTGGTCTTCAACATCATCAACACCAAGTGTTTTCCAAAATCATAATTGGAACAGACTCAATATTCTCATTAAAACAGGATCTGAGCCAACTCACTTTGATTTGAAATATGTGTCTACTTACCGAAAAGCTATAGACTTCAAGACCCCTGGTGACAGATCCGTAGAGTTAGTCTGGCTAGGATATAAAGGCAACTGCAAAAGAAAAGAAGCAGAGTTGGCAGGGCTTTTTGCTGTTAGATGGATAGCACCGCTTTCTTTGTTTTCTACTGGAAGACCTTTCTTAAAGTACACATCTCTTTTTTCAAACTGCAACTCTACCTCAATGTAGTTTAAACTTACTGGTATGTTTCAGCTTCTACCATGTTATACAGGAGGTTCTACATGTCCCATAAAATACATAAGTTGTTGCTACAGTTCATTCTGTTCTTAGCATTGATAGTCTTAATAGTGATGCTATACAGAACTATCTAATATGAGATCTCAATTCGCAATGTACTCCACTGGAAAATAAGATACTTTGACCATTGACTACTTCTCTGTTGCATACTTTTTTGTGTATCAGAGCTAATCACATGGTAATTGCTCAATAAATATTGTTGATTGATTGAGAATATTTTAAAAAATTAATTGCTTAACCCTCATTGTTTATATATACCTGCTTTCATGAATTGGGATCCTAAGGTAAAAAGATCTCTTGTACTGCAACAATTATAAAACACACCTCAAAATTCTTGGCAGAATAAGGAAAACATTAACTTTCTTCCTTTTGAATATATCCTTTTGAAGGTACAGAAATAAATGTAATTGAATCTTTATTCCTCCTTCTAAACAGAGAGGTTATGAATTTTTTTCAAAGATACTTCACGTTCTTACACTTACATCACTAATATTGTTCATGCAGAGTCAAGGGAACCACACATGAGAGATTAGGAAGCTTTAAGGGCCTTTTAAATTATAAAAGTCTATGATTATCCTCTTGAGGAATTAATTGTTCATTTTTGAAAGTGAACAAAATTCAAGTCTAACTCAGTATATGAATGTTAGAGATTATTCACATGGCAATAAATTCATTTCTAATGTTTTCTGTTTTGCTCATTTCAATATGAATTCACTGATGATATCTGTGTCTAAGTAAAATGAATTTATTGGAAGTATTATGGAGGCTCATTCAATCAATAGGAAACTGGAGGACCAAACTTTGAAATTAGCAGAAACAAAGAACAAAGATGCCAGTGATGATCTTATAACTGAAATGTTGTAAGATGTTGGATGGATGACTTACTCTGCTGAATGACCTGTGTATATCACCTCCTGTTTGCTTCCTATCACCTTAGAGATTAACAGTGTTTAAATCACAAACTTGTTCCCTAGATCTCCTCAGACAGGAGGGGATTAAAGGATCTCTGAATTACTACTTCAGTCCTTTTATCTTCCAATCTTGGAAGCTAGCAACAGATATAACCTTCCCAGCAAACCTACACACAGGGATGAAGAGGTAATCCCCAAAAAAGAAAATGGAGGAGGTAAAAGGAGAGACTGAACCTGAGTGACCCCAAATGAGAAATCTTCACAACATTATGAAATAGTTCTACAAGGGATATGTGCAATACTTTTGAGCTACACAGACTTATATTTTCTTCTTTGCATCTATACCTGAAGTACATCCTGTTTGAAAAACTAATCAGGTATCTGTCAAACTTTTAAGTTAAGTCTCTCAGTTTGAGTCACATTCCATTTCATTCTGCCCTAATCCCTAGGTATGTGCTGACTGTGCAGGCAGGACTCCAGTTTCTCCTTCGCTAATGGAAGGTAGGTGAACCTCTGTGTCACCAATTAACTCTTGTAGAGGCTAAACTCCTGGTAGAATAAGACGGCTTGTTGTAACAGTGATTTGAAATGGACTCAGCAGCATTCCCTGTAGTCAGTATTCAAAATCCCATTATCATCAGGTCTCCGAGGAGTCTTGCTTGATAAATACTCTTGAAATAACAGTTTTCTCATTAGTTGTAAAGTGGCAAGATTCCTAAGTATGAATAGTGTGTTTTTAAGCACGGTTGTACTATTTGAACTTTGGCAAAGATGACTGTGTTTGAAAGAATACTCTCATTAATCTTTACAAGCAAGTTTTAGGTTTATTTTTTAATACCATTTGATATAAAAAGAGAATAAGAAGTTGGTTTTGTTAGCATTTTACCATGAATGCCAATAGTTATTTTTCTTGCCTAACTCAATAGTTCATGCCCTGAATCCATAAGAACATTGAAAACACAAGCAATTTCAATGTCCTAATCTCCATTTTGATGGTGCTATGATTGCCTCTGGAAGAAGTGCTTATTTCTTTAGAACTCTCTTAATATTATCTTACTTGTTAAACAGGTGGAATAAGTGTTCCACCTTCTGAATAGATGCGCTGTGTGTTTTCCATGCACTTTGTGTGTTCTCTTTTTCTTTCTCATTTCCTTTCTGTTTTGTTTTTATTAACTCATTTATTTTCTCACTTTCTAATTGACTCCATATGCGATGTAATCATCTAGTTGTATTTCACTTCTTATTAATTCAGAACATTTATGTTCATTTTAAAAACTCCTATGAAACCCATTTGCACTAAATAACCTTTTAAAGATATATGTCTTTATGAATGAGGAAACAATAGTAGGAACTCTTAAATATGCAACCTCTAATTCAGAGTGACTGACACATTAAATCATATCATCCAGCTATACTGTTGTGCTTTAAGAAATTCTTATTCTCAGAAGTAACATAATTAATAGTTGAGAGAAATAAGGCTATAATATTTAGTTTGGTTGAAACAGAAAAGCACATTTGGGAAACATTTACTGAAATTCAAAGAAGATGGATAAAAATCAATTTTGCCTGTTGTCTGCATTGCTGTTTCATTCTCCAGTTGCCAACACACCATAAATTGGTACTAGAATTAGAATTTTGACATATCATTAATCAGAAAAATAAATATGAAACAGCTTGATGAACCCTGGTATAAGAAATAAAAAGTCATCCCATATGTGTCATTTCTTGCAGGAGCTTAATATCATTTAGTAAATCATAGTATAAATTTCTACAAAGGACACAAGCTCACTCTTCCTTATTTTTAATGGATTTTTTTGAAGAAAAAACATTAGTTTAATATCATAAAATAAGTTTTCACATATCTTTGATACCATTTCTCATGATATTCGCATCTAAATTCTAATTAATTTTAATTTTAGGATGGTAGTTTATATCTGAATTGAAAAATTTTCTTTTGCTTTATGTAGAGAATTCTTGTTAAACTGTTTGGGAAAGATAACCATTCTAGTTTATTAAGCTGTACTACATACATTGAACTTTTACTATATCAGTAAAGAATAGACTATGTCTCATGTTGAATGCTTGTTAGTAGGCTTAAAATTATCCTGGTGAGAAATATTCTTAGCATAGTAAAGACAGTGTAGCTGATAAATGGATTTGAGAGCTGTTTAAGGGCTAAAATCATCATTCCTGGGGGATGGATATGGAGATGGAGAGAGAGGAAGATGCAAAGTATGACTCCCATATTTCTTTTTCAAGAGATGGATAGATGTTGGTGCCATTAACAAAGATAGGAAACACTGGTTTGACTTTCCAGACTATTTCTTTCCACTTTTGTTCTCCTACTCCCTTTCACTTTCTTTTTCCTGCTCTCATCCTCTACCTTTATTCTAAATAAGGCTCCAGAAGCTACTTTCCAGAGTCTCAAAGATTATACCCAGCCTTTAAACCTATTCTATTTTCCAAAATTGTTTATTTTACCTTGTTTTTCTGTCTCTTATTTTGGAGTAATATCATTAAGTTTGCCTGGCTAGATTTGTGGAGTAATCCCAAATAGGATGCTGTTTTTGGATATTCCCAAATCCCATGCTTGCAGCCTTACTCAGTTAGGTATGAAGTTCTGGGCTAAGGCTTCTAGAAAGAAAATCCAGGTGCATCTTTCCTATTCTTCTTGGGGAATTTGTTAAAACCCCCTTTGTTAAGTTTATCTGTTATTACCCAATCTAGTCTCTCTGCCAAGCACAGGATAAGAATAACTTCGCCAATCATTAGGCATAGTTTCTAACTAACTGAAGAAGAATGATTGTCAGTGTCATTAGAGTCTTAAATGAGATATGCATAAGCATATGAGAGAAAGTATTGTGTGGTAGGCTGAATAATGTCCATAAAGATATGAGGTCCTAATCCCTGGAACCAGTGAATGTTACCTTATATGGAAAAAGGGTCTTTGCAGGTATGATTAAGTTAATAATTTTGAGATGGAGAGATTATCCTGGATGATCTAGTGGGCTCTAAGTATAATCACAAATGTTCACATAGGAGGGAGGTAGAGGGAGGTTTCATGGACACAATTGGAAAAGGTAACGTGATTATGCAGGCAGAGATATGACCAATGCAGCCACACGCCAAGGAATGCCCTCAACCACTGGAAGCCAGAGGAGGCAAGGGATGGATTCTTGTCTGGAGCCTCCGGAGGGAGCACAGCTCTGCTGACACCTTGATTTCAGCCCAGTGGAACTAATATCAGATTTCTGGCCTCCAGAACTGCGAGAGAATAAATATCTGTTGTTTTAAACCACCATGTTTATGGTAACGTGTTAACAACAGTCACTGAAAACTAATTCATGTAGGGTAATATTTATGCGAACAAGCTTAGAGTCAAACTGTTTGTGTTTGAAAACTGACTACTGTTTGTAACTATGATAATAGGGCAAATTATGCCTTTCTCTGTATTTCAGAGTTTTCTTTTGTAATATGAGTTTATTAATAGTAGTACCCATCTCACAGAATTGTATTAGGATTTAAAAGAATGATTCCTATAAAGTGCTAGCACATCACATACAGAGGTTAACTATTATTATTTATTTCACATTGTAATGTTCTGTATTACCAAGGATAGTTAAGGAATTTCCATTTTTCAAAGTCTTATCGAAGTTAGTTTATTTTCTTATGACTAGAAGTAGACAGATTTTCCTTCTGAGTTATATCAATCTCAAAGATTTTATAATTGTATAAACAGAATGTAGTAGATAGACAAAGTGATTCTGATAGCTGATTCTAACCTATTTGACCAGGAACAGCTTCCTTGGTGGCAAAAAGGGCAAGGGAGAATATTTAAGGAATGAAGTTGCTGTAACTGCTGATAACTTAAGCCAATTTACCAGAGTCACAGCAGTGGCCAGTTCTGGGATTTTCTCCTAGACAGGAGGTGAAACAACATGGAATAATTAAAGTACGTACTTATTTACACTGATGACAGCTACATAAGCAGACATAGGTCTGTAATGCCCAAGAGGCTGGCAAGTTCATAGACTCTGTTAAATTCCTTTATAGACCAAGATATCTCCTTTCCTTTATATGAACCTCTTTCAAGAGCTTCCTGTAAACTTGAACCAGTTAGCTTAGACATATTATCATATTCATTCTTTACCTTATTTGCTGTAGCATTTTTACTTCTATTATTACCATCAAGAGGGAGCCTAGTAATTGAGGTAACTGGAAGTGTGTAGGCGAGGAAAAATCTTTCTCTACCCATCTTAGGTTCCCTGGCTGGGATCCTATAAATTGGACTGATGAAAGATTAATAAGAGGAAAGCACACAAATTTATTTACTATACATTTTATGTGACATGAGAGCCTTAATGAGGAAGTGAAGGCCTGCAGATATGGTTAAACCTGAACATTGTTCTACTGGCTGTGATAAAGAGTAGAATGTCGTAGAAAAATGTCATAGAACAAAAGAGAATGAGCTAATGGTAGTAAACTGAGGGAAACGTAGTAAGACCTGTTTGAACAGAGTCCTCTTGGTTTCCCTCCATCTTTGGATATAAGGATGCTCTTTTTCTCTAAGCATGGGGAGGACACCTCTCACATGAGGGCCTTTTGACTTGCTTCAGGGGAGAAGAAGAGGAGAGGTCAGAAAGTCGTTCCTGCACTTGCTCTTTTTCAAATTCCTTCAGCTTAAAGTATTAAAGCTGCCAAGGTGTCATATTTTGGGGTAGCTTGTCCTGAGCCCCATCAAGGACCATATTTGCAATTTTTATTTGAAATTCCTGCTCTATTTGGTCCAACTGGAACTCCCACCTTGGATCATTCATTCTTACATTTTAAAGTATGTGAGCACCCTAGTCTCTTTTTCATGTTCTTATCTGCCATGGTATCTGCCCAGAATTCAAGAACTTAGTACATTTTACTTCCACCAAGTAAATTCAATACCTTACCCTTTTCTGAGAACAGAATTTGTTTCTAATATAAGATTTATTTATATGCAACTATCTTAGCACTGAGAATAGTAGAGATATTAGTAAAACAAGGTTTCCGAGCCAAGGCATCTGGTGAAATTCATATTTTTTCAAATATAATATCTTATCTAATTAATGGGACATTGAAGCTTTAACCTACATTAAGACTTGTTTAAGTGCCCCCGTAGTTGTGATTGAGGGTATCAACATCCTCATCTATTAATAAGGGTATCATTCTAGTTCCGTGTTCACCAAACAACGGACCACAGAATTTGTTCCACAAGTCGTTATTTGATGTTTCATGAAAAACACGTTTCATGATCAAATAGGCTTGGCAAATATTTGGATAAAGTTAAATGTTTGTTTTCTTTAGGACTCCTCAGAAGACCTTAATATAGTGAGTATATTCTGATTTTCCTAGACTAAGTAGAATTCACTGAATCCCAAATCTCTTTGAAAAGAGAAACTTTATTTGGTTTTGTTTTCTTAACACATGAGCTCCACTCAAACTGTAACATTCTTAATTTTTCTTTTTTAGTTAGATAATTAATGTATGAAATAGAAACACAGATGTAGAGAACAAACATATGCACACCAAGGGGGAAAAGCGGGGCAGGGGGTGGTGGTGGGATGAATTGGGAGATTGGGATTGACATATGTACACTAATAGGTATAAAATAGATAACTAATAAAAACCAGCTGTATAAAAAAATTAATAAATTTCTAAAAAATACATGAAATGATTTTAAAAAGTTAAACATTGCCAATTAATATTTTATTAATGTATTCCTTGTCTAATTTTTTTCTAGTCAAGTCCTAGATTTGTTTATATCCAATTTCCTATTCTTCCCTATAACCCTTCCCCCTTTTGTCACTATTTAACCTGAATTCATTTACTTTAGTAAATTATGTGCAGTCCTTTTTTTTTTTTTTAACTTTAACCCTTTTACAAGAATGCACAAGGATGCCTATGGGTAGGTCTTACATCAAAAATAAATATATTCTTGACCAGGAAGAAAGAGTGTGACTAAGCATTATTTCATGAGTACAAAGTCATAGCAGATTATTTTTGCAATTTTTGGTGAAGAGACTTCAAGAAAATCTGCCTCATACGTCTAAACTTTTGAAAAATGAAAATGGATAATTTTTACTTCTGAGTCTCCAAGAACCCCTGGGGCATGCTCTGTGTTAGGCAGTTGAAAATGTCATTTTTAAGGGTATGAGAATGATAGCTTTTCTTCCATAATTGATCGAACCCAAGGCAGCAATTTTATATATGTAAGTATTTCCTTAGTAGTGGTTTTAGGACTATTTGGGCAGGTAGAAATCACCATGTAAAGGCAATTTCTGGTTTTAAAAAAAGAGTAGAAAGGAAAGAAAAGTATAAAACTCTAACTCACTCCAAATATAGTTTCTCCTAGTTAAGAAGAAAGATTATTCTGTTCCTAAAACCTCTAAGTTACTGTAGAAGGAAGGATGGAAAAGATTGAAGCAGCTTCTTGGTTATATTTAGCATTTTCTCTCCTTTCTGATATTATAAAGGGGGTCTTTTAATAACACTAGAATTCATGGGTCCAAAATGCTTTTTATGCACAAAATAACTAAGATTACCCACGATACAAAGGGTTTATTGCAAGAGTTTCATCTGTTCAGTGATGCCGATATTAATCTATGATCATATATTTACAGAGAATCCATAGACTTAGTGCTTTGGTAAGGTGCACAAGGGGGGCCAAAAAAATACCAGGTGCAGGTCTTAGCAAAGAGGAAAGCCATGTGCTTGTTAGCCACTGTAAAATGCATGCTCTCATGTCTTTTATTTATTTTTTTTTTTAATATTTATTTATTTATTTATTTTTGGCTGCACTGCGTCTTTGTTGCTGAGTGCATGCTTTCTCTAGTTTCAGTGAGTGGGGTTTACTCTTTGTTGCAGTGCGCGGGCTTCTCGTTGCAGTGGCTTCCCTTGTTGCGGAGCACCTGCTCTAGGCACGCAGCCTCAGTAGTTGTGGCTCTTGGGCTCTAGAGCTCAAGCTCAGTAGTTGTGGCGCACGGGTTTAGTTGCTGCGCATGGGTTTAGTTGCTCCGCAGCGTGTGGGATCTTCCCGGATCAGGGCTCGAACCTGTGTGCCCTGCATTGGCAGGCAGATTCTTAACCACTGCCTTCACCACTGCGCCACCAGGGAAGTTCAGTCATGTCTTTTCTGAATCTTTGAAGATCCCTAATCTGCTAGGTAAGGCCTTTTGTGACTCCTTCTCACCCACTTCCCATCTATAGTTGCCACTAGCTAGCGACAGAGGGACTTCTTTGCACGAGGCCTCGGAAGTGTTTTTTGATCCTCCTTCAAGTTCAGAAAAAAGGTGAGAAGTTAAAGGGAAATCAGCTATTTTAATTGTTTTTCTTTTTGTCTTTGTTAGCTTTGAGACCAATTCTATTCGTTACCTCTTTCACACAAAATCAGTGTGGTGAAGGAGAAGGTGGCAGAAAAGCATCAAGGCTACATATTCTACCTCCTTAAAAATATAATCATTAAACTGTTTTTTTTTTTAAATAGTAAACTGGACAATTGTCTCCTTTTTCCTCCTGCAAATTCATGCTAATTTTAAATATTAAAATAACAGATTATCATTTGACAGCAGATTTCTTTTATGTAGGATGGTCTCCTTTTTGCTACATGAGTAGATCTCCCAAAATTTAATTTTATGATTGCTTTGGGTGTATCTACTAATATAATGTAATAAAATTTAGAATCAAATCCCTATGTATTCTGTAATATAAAATAATAATTTTTATATCAAGTACTGCATACAGAAACCTTAAGAACAGTATTTGGCGAATAGGTAACACTCAAAAATAGTAAATATTTTATTATATTATTATTATTATAATTATCATCATCATCGTTATTATTATTACTATTTGGCAATTTAAACATCCATAATAGCCAACCGCAAGGGATGGATTAATAACATATCTTACATACATTTGGAAGATTATAACACAACCATTATTGAAGACTTTTATATAAATTATTAAATGGGAAAGTACTTATAGAAATATATTTGAAATATTAATATATAAAATAGCATTCATATGCCAGGCCAGAAAATGTTTCTTCTCTATAATAAAAATGCCCCTGAGGAAGTCCTGATAAAAAGATACCAGCATAGATATTTGCATGATGTGATTACGAGTAATTTTTATTTTTCTTTAATTCTACATTTTATTTACTAATGTTTTAAAAACTAAATGTTACTTAAAGTGGAAAAAATATAAAAATAGGCCCTCTAAGATAAACTGTTAATCCTATTTTTTCAGACAAAGATCCCAGCACAATTTGCCGTTATATCTTCATCAGAACAGTTTGAAAAGGTGTAAGTGACACCTTCCCTGAAGTTTAAAATGTATCTTGAGGTTAGTGTTTCAGCTTTTAACTTGTAGCAATAGCCTGTGTAATTCTTATCATCTTTGTACTTGGCACATCATTTAACATTTCTTTTGGTCCCTTTCTCCAATTAAGTGACAGAATTTGCAGTCTTGATTTTCTCCTATAAATTAAGTCAATTAGACAATTAAATGAAGGCCAAGCACAGCAGGCACTTCTCCATGTCTGAGAGAAAGGGGCTTTGGTCCCCACAAAGCTCTCCTTTCAGGAGCCCACAGTTCTGGTTCAGGTTTGCTACATAGAAAAGGAATCTGCTCCCTTGCTCCTTCTCCTCATTGGAATATTCAATTTCTGGTTGATTGGTTATTGCCTAGAGTCCTGAGGAAGCCTGAGGAAGTTAACTCACCTCTCCCTGGAATGCTTTAGTTCAGCCAAGCTCTAGGCAAGAAGGCATCTGGTGAGGGACTCCCTTGGAATCCTTCAAGTATAAAGAAAGAAGTTAATGTCTACATTACTCTAAGGCAGTGTTTTGCAAAATGTGGTCCTTGGAACATCTGCAACAGAATAATCTGGGGAGGTTGCTAAAAAGGCAGATGCCTTGGCTCTACCCCAAAACAATTAAATAAAAACATATTTGAGTGTGGAGATCAAGTAAAACCGTTTTTATAAATGTCTCAAGGACTTCTTTTGGCATTTAAGGTTTTAGAACCAGTGATGTAAATTTCTATAGTTTCTAAGTAAGAGCCAATCAGACCTTCTGCAGATGGATTAAGCTTTCACAACTGGAATATCCTTGACTCCCTGTATATTCCTTTTCTCCCATAATTATCTACTTTAAATCCAAAATTTGCTTCCCTAGTGGAAGTTTTAATCAGTCTGACATTTTCCTTTCTCTGCTTCTGGGGAAATTGATATGAGTAGAGCTATAATCCTAATAATTTTCCATCAGGATGAACCAACAATAAATATATAAATGCATCAGTCTTTTCTTCCTTTGACTTGCCCCTTTCCCCTAACCTGAGAAAAAATAAAACAAATAATTATTAAGGTCCTTATCAATATTGTACAATTCAGTGCCATCCTCCAAACTACTACAGTTTGTGTGGAGTCTTTCAAGAAACTTTCCATTGTAAGTAACAGAAAATCCCACACTTACTGGCTTACACAGTAAATGGAATTGACCAAAAAGTACAGAGGTAGGTAAAATGGACTCCAGGTGAGGCTTGAGCCAGTGACACAGTAAAATCTTCAAAGAAACCTGATATAAGGCATTCACCTCATCCTAGTATTAGCTCCCTTCTTCTGTAAGACAACATTTAGAAGATTCTAGTGACTATATTCTTCCTTGTTCACATCCAGAGGGAAGGGGATATCAGTCTAGGTATATTTCATTAAATTATGAGAAATTCTTTTCCTCAGAAGCTCCAAGTACATATCTTCTTGCACCTGAGTTGCCTCACAATTTAGTCAACTGCTCATCTCTGAAATAGTCACTGGGTACTGAGGAGAATTTCCTTAGGCCAGTCAGCTTCTTTCCTGGAGTTGGAGGCATAGATGGCTATTCCCAGGGTATATGGAGAGGTGAGTGCCAAAAATGGAAGTCAAAATGAAAATCACTTTACTGCACAGAAAAGTAAAAGGTGGGCCAAAGCCAACAATTATTTCCTATAGTGAGGGAGACACAAACATCAGAGGCTACTATTTATGTGCCACATCATGTCAATACTTAGGACCTAAGTTACCAGGATACGCAGATTAAAGATTCTATCCATAAACAAACTTTGACAGAATATATAATTAATGCATTTTTATTGCCCATCTCCCTTCAAAAATATGTATATCATGTTATAAATTAAGCTATACATTTTTATTATTTGTTTAAAGTCATAAACTTTAGGGAAATCCATATAAAGATAACGTTGAAGAAAAATCATTGAAAGAATAACCAGTACATGTTTTCACATGCTTATTTCATTGGATTATCAGATTTGGGCAATAAAATCACCTCTAACTTTTCTGCTCTATGAGGTAGTAATGGAAATACTTTTATGTCATTTTGCTTTCTGACAAAAAACTATACACACACAGAAAACACATTTCCTGATAAATTCAAACATGAATTTGTCTTTTGAGTGACTCTAAAATGATTAGAAGACACATTGGAGGAAAGAAAAAACTATTATTATGATTTTATGAGATGATATTGATTGAGCAGCATAGTATGATTATACATAGGAATTAACTGATAAGGTACACTGGAATATTTTATTCTCAATAGTCTCTATATAGCTTTTATAATTTACATAATCACATGTAAATCAGAACCCCATAATGTCCTTTATATCTTATCAAGGAAAAGTGTCATCTGATACTTTCTGTGACTACTAATATTTTGTTTAGCAAAGACTATAAACTCTTTCCCAGCCCCAAGTTGTTAACTTAGAGTGGACTTCAAGTCTGATTTGCTTTTCTCTTCCACTCTCAGAGGACATCAGGAAGGACATCAGGACATCAGGAAGACTGTTCTAATCAGGCAAACCAAAAGAATGGGTGAAATTTTATGGTGGAGGGAAAAGTATACAGCAGTTGTTGTATTAGCATTAGGGACAGGAGTAGGAAAGGATAAACTGGAAATCATAAGTGTAAAGAATACTACCTAAGGGCTATTTGTAAGGAAAGTTAGGGATCTTTATGATATAAAGGCAAGGGATTACAGACTGTTCATCTTCTGCCAGCCAATGTCTTGCTTACCAGCAAGAAATAAAGAAACATTAAAGGGGAGATATAATATTCGTTGAGTATCCACTGTGACACGTCATTCAAAAAGCAAATTAACTGTGTTCAAGTAGTTGTCACTCATAACTTAAAAATTAATTTATCCTCTATTCAAGGGACCTGCAGAGTTGAAATTAGTATCATTTAATTTCATTTCCAAATCATGAGCAGAAATTCCATTGGCCCAGCTAGGGTTAGATGCACACCCATTGATAATCAGCCTGTAACATCTGCAGAGGTGACTTTAATTTCACTAGTTTAGGCCACGTGCCCATTCATAAAACAATAAACCAAGTCCAGTTTCTCTGTGTCCCACTGCAAAAGCATGGCTACTCCATATGAACTAAGTAGATGGAAGTGGGAAAAGAGCATTTCTGAGAAATTTGTGGAGAAGATAGGGATGGGTAGATAAAAATTTAGTTGTCTACAGGAGCCATTTTGAAAGATCATTCTCTGATCATATCTGGGACAATCTGAGCATCCAATAGTGATGAATTAAAAATAATTGAATAAAATGAATATCAATGAGGCCACATTAATATAAAAAATAAAATAAATAGGGTTTCTTTCCTTAAGTAGAATGCCAAATAATACATCTGGAAAGCATTATGGACTTAGAGAATTACCAGTGCTTGCTAATGATTCTCATTAATTACAGTGGGGAACGTGGAACTTTAAATGTATTGCATAGGTATCCAATCTGGGGTGGGGTGGGAGAGACTCCAGAAAAGTTATAGGATTAGAAAAAATTGCTGGAAAAATTTATAAGTTTCTTGCTTGTCATTTAAAAACTGGATACATAAGAAATTAATACTTGAAAACATATTTTTTTCAAATAACATAAAAAGTTAACAGTTTTGTTTTAAGAAATTCTGTTATAGTGGAAACTTTGTTATTTCAGGTAATATGTGTTAATAGTTTTAATGTTTTTAATATTCAACATTTGCTGAAATCTTATCTAATAAGTTGGAGCTTGTGAGAATATTAATGGGCCTGAGAAACTTGGCATGCAGTTGGGCTATTGCCACTGGTTAAAAAGTCAGATATTATTGTAATATTTTATGGTTTTTTTTGAAGATAAACTGGTTTTAAATTTTTCTTTAAACTATAGAACCTTATATATAGTGCAATTATTCAAACACTATTTATGTATTTTAACATGGATTAGAATAGATAACGTCTGCAATGAAGGATGGTGGAAACTACCTAGTCAAAATAAAAACTGATGCCCAGAGAGGCTAAAGAAATTGACCCAGAAAGAGCTTGTGCTCAGTGTTTCTCTTAAAATATTTTCTTCTTCCACTTTCACTATCTTACCCCTTATTAATGGATCTCCTTGAAAATAATAGAAACAGGAAGAAATACTAATATTTTAAAACAAAGAAAACTTGGTAAAATATTAAACCGAAGAGAAATAGGAATTTTTGGCTAAAGTTATAGGATGTATTCTGTAACATTTTATTCTATGCTATATCTAAAGTTCCTTTGCATTACTTAGATGTTTGACTAAAGCAGGAATTTGCTAAATAGTTCCCTTGGGGCTTGAATGAGTTAATAGAGATTTCTGAAGTAAAGAACATAGTACCAATTAGATTATTCTGAAACACAATCTTTAATAAACTGTCTCTCTTGTATAAAACATTTTAGGAAAGCTCTTTTAGACATTTTGTTACAGATTACATTAAAGGAGGAAAAAAGCTCCCTTCTTGCCATACTCCTTGCCCTCCTCTTTATCTGGTTAGTTTCATGGCTGTGAATTCTGCATTTGTTTGTTTATAACAATACTAGCTATAGCTATAAATCTGCATTTAAATCTAAATTTGAGGGGAAGGTGTAGCATATGAGGAAAGAATATTTTCATTTCAGGGCTATCTGCAAAAAAAACTAAAAATAAAGGAGAGAGAGAAGGAAGGAAGGAAGAATGGAAGGAAGGAAGGGAGGAAGGAAGGAAAAAGAAGTAGAAGAGAGAACACGAAAGAGAGAAAGAGAAAAAAAAACATTTTTTTTTTTTTTTACTTACTATTTGTAAGTGGTAAGGAATCTCCTCTTAAAATGGGTTGTTTGGGGCTTCCCTGGTGGCGCAGTGGTTGAGAATCTGCCTGCCAATGCAGGGGACATGGGTTCGAGTCCTGGTCTGGGAGGATCCCACATGCCGCGGAGCAACTAGGCCCGTGTGCCACAACTACTGAGCCTGCGTGTCTGGAGCCTGTGCTCCGCAACAAGAGAGGCCGCGGTAGTGAGAGGCCCGTGCACCGCGATGAACAGTGGCCCCCACTTGCCGCAACTAGAGAAAGCCCTCGCACAGAAACAAAGACCCAACACAGCCATAAATAAATAAATAAATAAATAAAATATTTTTTTTAAAAAAAAAGGGCTGTTTGTGGACCCAGAATTCTGTTTTCTTGTTCTTTGCTTGTTGTACCAGACCTCTTCTACACAGGATTACCTGTAGATTAAAAGATTCACAAATTGAAATTGATAAAGTATATATGTGTGTGTTTATGTATATATAGTTTGTATGTGTGTGTATATATACACTTATATGTATATATAATTTTAGAAAAAATTATCAAATAGTGTTCTAAATTAGAATAGGACCTCAGTACCAAAAAAATGCAGATAAGCTGACGTTTCTAAATGTAACAAAGATTAGGAATAAATACGGTACTATGCACCTTGGACATCAAAACATAAAAGAAACCTAATAAATCTCTTAAATGTCATTTCTTACAGGCTGAAGAAAGCGTTTTCTTGGCCTTAAAGAAAATTTTTCCTACTAGGCTTTATAGCTAGGACGCTACAGTAGAGTCAGAAAGAGGACAGTTCTCATTAGTATTAACACAATAAATTAAGTAACAGATTCCTAACGCATTTCATGTTACAGTCTCTCAATGTAAATAGAGTTAATAATGCCAAATGGTAGAGCATGCAAAGCAATTCTGAAGGAAGCCCCCAAAATTGAGATCCTTCTCTACAGTTTTCTCATTGGCTGACATAAAATGTCCCCAAAATAAAAGTTATGCCTCTTAGTAACAAAACTGTTATACTGGTCTTTGCGATCCTATGTAAGGCATTATTTAAACTTTGCTCCTGAAAATTGTTCTAAAAAGAAAAAAAACATATTTCATAGACTATCTGTATATGTATATATATGCATATAATATATAATTTTCTAGAAAATAATGTATTCTGTAGAATATAAATATATACATATATTTACCTCATTCTATGAAATATCTGTATACATACATACACATGTATATTCACTATGAAATATGAGATTTTCCTTTTAGAACATTTTGTATATGTACACATATATATTTATATGAATATATAGAGAGCGACAGAGAGAAGATACAGATATATATACTTTCAAATCTATGAAATTGTGATTTTTCTGTCAGTCTGTGGTTTACTGAATTTGATAAACTATGGCATTTTTTTTTAACGAAATGACCTTTAAACCAAAGACCCTATATAATTTAAACAGCTCTGGTGAAAATGTTATATTGATGTGTTGATCTGCAGTTTTCATACAGAAGATAATTAATTGCTCCTGGGAGGTTTGGGTTTGAGAAGAATTTCTGTGAATAAATTAATCTTCTGCACGTTTTACTCTTGCAGAGAAAGGAATGTGTGAGGTCAGGACAAACTGTAGCGTTACAAACAAGATGTATTTCCTTGGATATGATTGCTCCCTTCAAGAAAATGATTAGAGAGATTAACATGCAAATAACAGACTAAGCCATCTCTTATAAGGGAAAAAAAAAAATACCTCCAGATACATTTTGAAAATCACTGGGACCAAAATCTATTTCTATAAACATCACTTAGTTTTATGATAATCAGAATACATTGTTTGGAGAAAAATATTAATTTAGGTAGGTCTGAAGAGTTGTCACCCAGTTAATTAATCCCATCTGCTATTTTTACTGTCAGAACTGCAGCAATCTGTTTGCCAGGAATTCAAAACCAGGAAAAAGGCCCCATGAGCCCCACTAACAATCTTTGTCTACAACATCTTTCACCTAATATACATGAATTCAAATTTGAAAAGGTGACAAAGAAAAGAAATTATCAGGATAATCCGCTTTATTTCATTTGTGTTCATGGAAATTTAGAAAATTAAAATATCATGACATTCAAGAAAACCAAACTGTGAAATTACAGGAAAAAAAAAAGAGGGTGCAAGAATATGATTAAAAAAATTTACCTTTGTTCTCAAAATAAAATGTGGTTTTGCTTGCAGTTAAAATATGTACTTTATTACTTATAGTATTCTCCTTGATTTCTTGTGTCAAAAATTGTTCATTACTCTTCATTCTGTTATGTTAACTTTGGAGTAGGACCTGAAAGTTGTTTTTTTCATGATTATTTTGCCTAGTCTTCTTCTTTAGATAATACTGTATTATGGGAGGCCTAATATTAGACTTGTTATTGAGAAATAATTCACATGTGACAATGTAATGTGAGTAATTATGTGCATTATAAATTTCCCAAATAGACATATGGTATCTTGTTTTCCCCAGTGAGTTTATCACTCAGGTGCTTAAGGAAGTGAATTAACTCTTCAAGACATCCATTTCCCTAGGCGTTTAGATAACGCCAGAGCATAGAATATAAATAAACTGAGATATTTATCAGTAAAGAGACCTGGGTAAGCCTGTTTTATGGAGCCATGTGGCCATTGAACTCCCATATCAGATTTATTATTAGAAATGTCAGTTCTCCTTTCACAGTTCATATGGTGGAAAGGCTGCTGTAAAAGTCATCAGGAAGTGACCAACCACCAATATGCTGTTTTTAATTCTTAGTTTATTTCATCCCATAGTCTGACACTATTAATTACTCCTTTTTCTATTAAATCTGATTGTAATCTTATCTTTATGTTTTGTTTAGATCTTCTCTTTCATAAACCCTTCTCCTTTAACCCTTTCATCTTTTTGCCTTATGCCTTCTCCGAGAGCAATTTGTGTGTGTGTGTGTGTGTGTGTGTGTGTGTGTGTGTGTTGAAACCTGTGTATGAACTCCTAGGGCAATCTCATTCACAGCTACAGTGTGAACTGTCCACTATTCTAGTGGTTCTAAGTATCAAATTGTATTTTTCATCTACTAGGTTCCTCTACCTAGATGCATTACCCCACCCCAAATTGATCACACTTTATTTTCCCTCAAACTTGATCTTCTCTCCTATACTATTATTATTATTAAACTAGTGGTGTCCTTATGAGCGGTGTCCAGTTAATTCAAAGCTTCAGTCATTTCCCTCTTTCTTCATTATTCAATACTCATTGTTTAGGAAGTCAAACGATGCCTGCCCTGAATTCTAAGTTCTTTGAGGACAGAAACCAATAATTCTCTCATGGTTTGCTTAATATTAGCTCAGTTCTGAATGTATATTAGGTACATACACAACAAATGCTTGCTGATGTGCATACAATTCCAAAGAATTATTAACCATAATCCATATTATTTAGTTACATTGGCATTTTACTTTTAGAATTTTGCTTGGTATTGTTGGGTCATAGAAGGATTTTTAATTATTTTTTCATAAACTCTACTTTTGTGGTCCTAGCTATTGGAATAGGATTTTATCTTCTCCCATTCACCCACTCCACATGTAGGGAAAATCTGTAACCTTAAGGAACATCTGATGTTTTTATACATACATTTAAGGAAAAGATAGGTTATATCCCTATAAACCCTTTAATTCATCTGATTCTAGTCATTCTTCTAATATTCACTGATCTATCAGTTTGTTGATGATGTGGATCTCCTTACTTGGGTCATAAATGGAATGATGTGATTTTTTAAGAAAGATTTATTCATTTAACACATATCTATGTAGTTCCATTAGGAACTGGCCAAGCCACTTGGGTACATGGATAAACAAAACAGACCCTTGCCCCCAAGAAACTTACATTCTAGTAGAAAAAAAAGACAAAATAAAAAAACAGACAATAAGCAATAATCATAATAAGAAACATATATGTGTGTATATATATATATATATATATGGTAAGTGCTAAATTACAAAAGAAAAGAACAAAGATAGGTGGATGGTGGATCTGGGTCTGTGAGGGGTAATGTTAAAGTTTTAAAGAGAAAGGGAGATGGGCTTCCCTGGTGGCACAGTTGTTGAGAGTCCGCCTGCCGATGCAAGGGATACGGGTTCATGCCCTGGTCCGGGAAGATCCCACATGCCGCGGAGCGGCTGGGCCCGTGAACCATGGCCGCTGGGCCTGCGAGTCCGGAGCCTGTGCTCCGCGACGGGAGAGGCCACAGCAGTGAGAGGCCCCAGCAGTGAGAGGCCCGCGTACCGCAAAAAGAAAAAAAAAGAAAGAAAAGAAAAAGGGAGAGAGAGATTGACCTTCCTCCAGATATTGTGCCTGAGGAAGATAGATTACAGTCCTTTTCTCCTTTTCTCCTTGGGGGTTGTATTTCTCTTTTTTCTCTTGTTCCCAGTCAACTCCCAACCTAAGTAGTGTGATAGAAAATCTAATGCGCTGAAGAAATAAGCTCTGAAATAGCCAATGAAAGAAGCCATTCCTGAAGAGTGAAGAGTTGATGAAGACTTTTAAACAGCCTATCAACTCAGTTTCACTCTGTTACCATTTAAATGGCCTCAAATGGGATATGAAGCTTAACATATCATGGAATAGCATATAGTTTCTGGCTGCAAACATTTTCTCATTAATCCTCGTTGCCAGATATATCAGCAATACCAAGAAGTTTGGAGAGAGTCTATAACCTTGCCTCAAATTTCTTTTCCTTTAAAGATGGAATTTAAGAGAATTAAACAAAAAGTAAAATTATGGACATTTGCTTTATTACTATTATTAAAAATAAATCTTAAATTAAAAAATTAATATTCTGTTAACATGGGTGGATACAACTAGACCCAGTGTTCTGCTTCCAACCAAAAAAAAATTTTTTTAACTCATACGTAACTCACAGACCTGTATCTTACCTGCTCATGTGATGTCTTAAATGTTCACATTTCCTTAGTTTCATATTCTTACCTTAAGTCATCCAGTACATCCAAAGTTCCAAACATGTTATTTTTCTTATGTTACTATGGCAGTTGTGAGTTTTTTTTAAATTATGTATCTATATTTTATATGTCTGCATGTCTTACTCATAGAGAGTCTACTATATCTATGACTTCTTTGCAAGATGCTAACTTGGACAAAGGTGGTGTTTTTTTTTTTTCTATTGACACAGATATTTATAAAATATCTGTAAGAAAATTTACATATATCTTATTTATTAATTCAAAAATGTTCATAGGTAAACAAATCTTCAGTTCCTCAAAATCTTGACTGGACGTTCCTCTACTCTGTGATTAGGGTGAACAAATTCCAGTTTATGCCTTGTATCTCAGAGTACTATTAATAATTCTCCCTGTCACTCAAGAAAGCATCCCTATTTGTATGATAAATTAAATGGTCACCATATCCGTGACTGATCTGAAATGTGGCCGGCAGTAAGCACATCACTCTTTAATGTGACTTCTAAGACATTATTTGTCTACTCTTCTACCCTTCTGGAACATCCCCAGCTCCTTTGAGAATTATTGCCATCATCTGTTCTCTCTTTATCTCTGTCATGGACATTTCTCTTCATTTGTTGAAGGCTTTTGCAAGTGCTCTTACTCTCCATCCCAACCTAGTTATCACCTATCGTTTTTTGTACTGCATGCTTTCAAACAGCCAAACATTGTGATGTCTCAGTTCTGGTCCATGTTTGTCTCCATCACCTCCATCCAGTTTCATATCCATAATGATTCCCTAGATCTTGTCTGATTTACCTTTGAAATCTGATATTCAGACATTCCTTTTTCTGACTAGGCCTCCTATTTTCACCTCCCCTTTGCTTCCTTATTAATTACTTGCCCTAAATCTATTCTCTAACTCCATCAATACCGTAAAGATTTGACCTCTTAACTGTCATACTTTCAGTCTTTCATTAATCTCTCTGAGCCTAGTTTCTTCCCTATTTAGAATATTTTCCCCTTTACAGATGCTTTCTTTTTGCCCTATTCCCCCCAAAGAACATCAAATTTGGTAGAACAGGAATTTTTATGTTTTCTTTACTGCTGTCTCTCTAGCATTTACAAGGGCACCTAGCATACATACATTAGGCCCTCAATGGATGTTTGAATGAATGTTTGAATCAGTCAGATTTCAATTTAAATTTCAAGTAAGCGATACCTATTTTAATGACCCAAACTGAAAAAGCTTCCACTTCCGCTCTGATTCATACTCTAGAAATATCCCTGTTCCATCTTGTTTTCATAGCAAGGGAACAGCTCCAGAAATTTACTGCTTATTATTCACACTTTTTTTTTTTCACTTTAAAGGCAGGAACTGACTTTGTGTTGTTCACTACTCTATCTCTAGTACCTAATGTATTGTGTAGTGTATTATAGGCCTTCATTAAATTACTTGTTCTTTTGCTAACCTTTTTATAAAATGTGAGTGGTAACAGCATCTAGTTCACGGCGCTGTTGTAAGGATCAATGATATCATATATAAGGAGCTTTGTACATTTCTTAGCAGTCAGCACACCATTTTTAGCTCTTTTCATTATGACACACAAAACAGCAGCAAGAGTAGTCTTCTAATAAGCAAATGATCATGTTGTCTACCTACCACTATTTTAAATGGGCAACCACTGTCTTGAAGGTGCTGATCAAACTCCTTAACATGGCAGAGAAGGACATTTATTATCTAAACTTGGCTTGTTTCTCTTGCCTTATCTCATGCTATGTTCAAACCACCTGAAAGGCCATGTTCTCACCCTACTGAGTTACATGCAATACCTCATCATATACAGTCTCCTTTCTAGGCTTCTGCCACGAGCTTTGATGCCACCGTATTTTAACCTGGTTGATGCCTCCGTAGTCTCAAGACCTCAGATGAGATAATTCTTCCTTTATGAAGCATTCCCTGACTCAGAATGCAGCACTGTGTGAGTTGAAATGACCTTTTTTCTTGCTGGTCTCCTCTCCTTGGACCACAAACTCTTCAAGGGCAGGGTTTATTTCATGTTCATCTTTACGTCTTTGGCACCTAATAAAGTAGCTAATTCATGGCAAGTACAGAACTTTCAGAGGCTTCCCTCAACACATCTGCCTCCTCAGCAGTACCCACACCATTCACTTTTCCTCCCCTCCTTGTACCATCTTTGAAACATAGATGTCATATCTAATCCCCATTCTCCACATGCACAGTGGATTCTATCCTTTCATGCCTGTTCAAGGACATCACTACACTAGCTTTCTTTCACTTTCTTATATTATTACCTTTAATTCTGCAAAGAATAATCTGCTTATAATAGGCAGCTTTTATTCCCAGTTTTGATGAAAATTTCTCTTAACTCTACTTCTTCCTAACAGTTAAAATCCTTTTCCATGCTCTACTGGGCAGGAAAACCTTCTTGAAAGATATGTTTCTACTTAAGGTTTCTACATCTTCAGTTTTCATATTTTTAAAGCATACTTCAGTCTGGCTTTCATCCTGCCACACCTTCAAAAATTACCATGACAAAATCATCGCTAACTTCTATGTTGCCAAATGGTTGATGCTTTTTAAGGTTTTTTTATTTGGAAATATTTTCAAAACTTACAAAAGTTCTAACAGTAACAATAGTGCTAAGCATACCATATACCTTTTACTTATGTTCACTTATTGCCAACTTTTTATCCCATTTGCTTCCTCTCTCTCTCTCTCTCTCTCTCTTTCTCTCTCTGTCACACACACACACACACACACACACATTCCCTACCTACTCCACTCCCACTCCCTGACACACATACACATACACACAAACACAGAAACCCTCTGATTTTTTCTCTGAAGCATTAGAAGATGGGTTACATATATCATCGATGGCCTTTTAATCCTAAATACTTCATTGCATATTTCCTAAGAATAGAAATATTTTCTTATATTACTCCAGCACAGTTATTATCGTCATACATTTATATAATACCATAATTTTATCTAATCTGACATTCATATTCCAGTTTTTTCAGTTGATCAAATAATGTCTTTATACCTTCCCACCTCCACTGCCAGTGCCGAAGCAAAGGATCTAGCCTAGAGTTAGTTATTCCATGTCATTGTCATATCTCTTTAGCCTACTTATTTGAAACATTTCCACAAGTTTTTATCTTTTATGGCATTGATATTTCTTAAAAATAAAATATATCCCAAGGCACATTATTTTACTTAATGAGAAAAGAACATTCCTTCTTTTTGGCTGAAATAAGTAATATTGTGTCCATCTTGCAGTATCACATCTGGAGGCGCACAATTTCCATCTGTCCAACATTGCTAATTGTAATTTCACTCACATATCCCAAGTGTCATCAGATTTCTCCATTTTACGATTACTGTTATTATTTTTCTCCCAGCAACTAGTAAACAGTCTGTGAAGAGAAACAGCAATGAAAATTTCCTGTTCCTTTTCAAAATTTCCCCCTGGACTTAGCATCCATGATAATTTTGTCTGATCCAAGCTTTACTATGTTTGTCACACAACCATGGTTTTCCAACTCCAGCCTTCTTTCCACATTTACCAGCTGTCGTTCAGCATTTTACTATAAGCAAAATCTCTTCCTGCTCTCTTATTTATTTATTATGTATTATGGACTCGGGATTTCTTATGCTTTGTTAGTTTATAGTCCATGTCTGTACTTCATCATTTTTGACTAACATTGTCTAGATTTGGCCATTGGGAACCCCTTCAGTCTGGCTCCTGTGTTTTGTGATATGCCATCATCATTTTTTGAGTACTTCCTTGATTTCTGGCGTAACATGATGTTCCAGGCTCATTTTGTACCTACCCTACACTGCCTATGGAATCAACCATTTCTCTGAGGAGCTCTGGTTGCCTTTAGTGGGTACTGATCATAGCGATCAAGATTTGGGCACAAGATGTGCTCATTACCACTAAGGTGTCTTTGCTTCTATAGCCCTTTCAGCAATCAGAGCTAGGAAATATATGCGTATATGTACATACATACATGCATATGCATACAAATATAAATGTTTACACTGATACACACACATACATATATACATGTGCACATAAACATTAATTTACACATATATGCATATTTTAGAAATTATGTACTTCATAACAATACATTTAATTCCAATCCATTCTCACAGGGTTCTTTCTTCCTTACCCCATTCCTTATTTGTTTTTCTCATTCTTCCTTTAGTGAGAACGCTGGCTCTGTATGACATCAACACATTTACTCTTTTGCTCAATCCTATAATACATCTAAAATGGTAGATGTAATTTAGGATTCTAAAACAGTTTTAGAGTTTTTATGTGCAAGCCGCTACAAGAAGCAAAGCTACTAAAAATAAAAAAATAAAGTTTGGGCTTCCTCCTGGACTCCCCAGTGCAGAGGGTATATAGACAAATACTATGATCCAAATAAATTATTTGAATTAATCCTTCCTTCTTTCCTTCCTACCTACCTTCCTTCCTTCCTTTCTCCTTCCTTCCTTCTTTCCTTTCTTCTATCCTACCTGTCTGTGTGATTATGATATTTTATTTGTCATACAATTAGATTTTTTTGTTTTAATTTGCTTTCAGTTTTAGAATATTTCATCCTTCCCATTCTTATGGGAAGTAAACAATGAAATTTAATTTTAAGGCGTAGACTATTAATCTAACTTTCAAAAGAAACTACACAATAATTTTAGTAACAGAAATATTACTCCTGCTCTGTCTCTTTCAACACATTCACTACCTTCTGTAGGTAACCAACTACATTGTCTTTTTTGGTTTATTCTTTCTTTGCTGTTTTTTCTAATGAAAAGTAAACATACGAATATCTTCTTTCTTTTACACAAAAGGTAGCATGTTATATGTGTTTTGCACATTTTTCCCACTTAAATTATCTCCTGGAAAGTACTCCATATCATTCATAGAAATCTTTTTTTATTCATTTGTGGTTATAGCTGGAAAGTACTCCATTATATGTACCATAATTTATTAAACCAATCTCCTGTGTTTGAAAATTTAAGTACTTCTAATATTTTCTGATTACAAAAACTGAAATAAGTAACTATTATTTGTGCATATTTATATTTTTAGTGATGAATCTTCAGGATAAATTCCTGGAAATACGACTAATGGATTATGAGTAAATTTAGATGGATATTTTGCTAGATATCGTCACATTCTTATCTATAGAAGTTATGTCACTTACATTCCCACCATCAATGTATGAAAGAGCCTACTTCCCCAGAGCCCTGCCAACAGAGGTTATTGTAAGGTGTTGAATTTTTGCCAATCTGAAACGAAAGAAATGGTATCTCATTGTCATTTGAATTTGCATTTATCTTATTCTAAGTGACATTGAATATGTCTTCATATGTTTAATGGCCATTTTTACATCTCTTTTTGTGATTAGTGTGATAATATATTTTGCTCATTCCAATATAGGGTTGTTGGTCCTATTAGCTGCAAATTTAAAAGCTTTTATAAATTATGAATATTAACCCTTCATTTGTGATAAATGTTACAGATAGTTTCATTTGTCTTTCCTAGTGCTTACAGTTTTATTTTTACCATGTTTCTTCTTAATTAATGTAGTAAAATTTATTATTTTCTTTCATTTCATATGGATCCTTAGTTGTAGTTAGAAAGTCTTAACTCCACAATGAAGGAATTTATCCATATTTTTCTAGTCCTTGTATAGATTCCACATTCTTACATTTAGAATGTACATATATTAAGAACTTATGCTTGTGTATGGTGTGACAATGGCTCCAGCTATATATTTTACCAAATTGCTGTTCAACTGTTTCAATACCATTTATGAAAAAGTTACACCCTTGCTTTTCTTTGTGTGTGTTTTGAAAAATAAGATGTTAGTCTAACTCTCGAAGTTAAGTGATTGCATAGATATTTTAGCCTTGAGTCCCTGAGGATTGTTCTTTATCTTTAAAGTCTAGTAGTTTTTCCAGGATGTTTCAGAGTTGATCATCCTTGGTTGATTTTCCCTTGTACTCAGTGAGCTCTTTCAATGTGTAGATTAAGATCTTCTCTCATTTCTAGAAATTCTTCTTGATTTGTAATTTTAAATATTAGTTGATTTCCATGTTTTTTTTTAATTTTCTTTGTCATAGACACCAATAACATGAATGTCTGGCCATCAATCAATTTATTTTCATCTGTTTTTACTTCTTTTTTGATCTCATTTTCATTCTCTTGGTGTTTGTGATTTTCTTCCACGTCTGAAGTGTGTATTTAATTCTAGTCTTTCTTGTGCACCTTCCAATTTAGTCTTTATTTCTGATGAGATTTTGTCTTTTTCTACCATTTATGTCATTAGTTCAAGCAACACTAATTTTAATTCTTATTTTTTTCCATTTCCTCTTTTAGTTTTTTGTGTTTCTGTATCAAGGTGTTTTTAATACTTCAAAAAATGCTCATTTGAGGATATTTAATTCAACTTGGGGTGCTGTATTTCAATTTTCTTTCTATGATGGTTATTCTGGGAGGAAGTCTTTTCATCAGCAGATCTTTTATTTGCATGTCTAGCATTTTACAATAATTTCCTGTGTATGTGGTCTGCTTTCTTTTATTTTATTTCATGAGTATGGTACCTAGTTCAGGAATACCTTTGATGTTCAGCTTCTTTACATTTATTGTTTTGCTTTCTATTTCTGAGAGTGATTTTAACTGTGCTTCCTATGACTTCAGTTCCTTTCTGCTATTTTTCGTAGTCTTTTCAGCCACCCTTCTTCTGCCCATCCCACACACAGTCTTGTGATGGTGGCCACAGGTAGGGGTTGTAGGAATGTGTTCCTTTTTTTCTTCTACTTACAGGAGTTTGAAGATTGCTTCTGTGCCTCCTAGTAATGCTGAAGATGTTTATCCTTTGTGGTTTTATTTGTTCTCCTTATTGATATTTTGGTTGTTTTGACGAGTGAAAGGGAGTCTCAGAATCTGGCTGCTGTTGTTTTGCAAAACACCAGTGGTCAATCCTCAGTCCTCATTTTATCTGATTTATCAATAGTATTTGGCAGCAACAATTACTCCCTCCTTCCAGATATACTTTCTTCATTTGATTTTTAGGACATTACACTCTTGGTTTTCCTTATGACTTTGCCACCATTTCTTTAATTTCCTTTGCTGGTTATTCCTCTTCTTCCAGACACCCCCTTAGTTTATACCGACCACCTAGACTACCCTCTGAAGTTCCAGCATCATATATACAGTTTTTACTCAACGTTTGCACTTGCATTTCTAATAGACATCTCAAATTCAACACACACACACCCCTTAAGATTTCTCTATCCCAGTTGATGGCAATTGCATTATTTTTATTGCTAAGGCCCCAAACCATGGCTTCTTTTTGGACTCTTCTCTTTCCCTTAAATCGCATGACCTATTCACTAAGAAATCCTAATGGTTCCAATTAGAAAACATTTCCAATTGGAGCACTTTCCACCACCTCTACTCTAGCCATCCTAGTGAGATTCTACCATCATTTCACATTTGGACCACTTACATAGACTCTTAAATGCTTCTTCCCTTCACTACTTACAGAAGGTAGAGTAATATCTTTAAACTTCAAGTATATATTATTATTGCCGTGCTAAAAACTCTCTGATTCTCTTTTTCCATCAGAGTATAAGCTAAATTCTTTATAATAGCCTACAAAGTTTTACAGGGTCTGTCACACATCACCTCTCTGACATCATCTCCTACCATTTGATTATTCCATTTCAGTTGCACTGGTAGCCCTGCTCTTTTACAAACAAGCAAGACATTCTCCTGGATTAGGATTTTGTGATAGTAATTCTCCCTGCTTAGAACAGTGCACACAGCTATC
This sequence comes from Physeter macrocephalus, assembly GCF_002837175.3. Lineage (NCBI taxonomy): Eukaryota > Metazoa > Chordata > Mammalia > Artiodactyla > Physeteridae > Physeter > Physeter macrocephalus. The sequence continues at coordinate 159,356,016 of NC_041221.1, forward strand.
CACATAACTAACTCTCTTGTTTCTCTCAAGTATATGCTCAAATATTACCTTCTCAATGAAGCATAACCTGACCTTCCTGTGAATATTATAATTTATCCTACCCACCCTGTGGCACTGTAGACCCACTCACTTTGGTTTACGTTTTAATTTTTTATAGCATTTATTATCATCAAACATAAAATCTTAGTTCCATAGAGACTCACCTCTTTTGTTGCTCATGCATTTTAAGTGCTTTTAAGAGTGTCTGGCACATGGTAGGTAATAAATTATTGTTAAATAAATGCTGACCATTTGAAATAAATTCTGAAATTTTCTAAATCTTAAAATTTAGACACATGCCTCATTTACATCTCAATTCATTGTCAAGTAATTATAAATGACTATAATCCCATGTCAGATTTAAAATTCATGTTTTCTAATCCTTTCTACTGAAAGTTTCATACTTAATAAACTGACTTTAGAATTGAAGAATATAGACCAATTAAAGCAGCTGCCAGTCTTGATCACTTGAGAATATTTTCAAAATATTTTTTTTTTAAATTAATATTATAGGGGCTTCCCTGGTGGCACAGTGGTTGCGCGTCCGCCTGCCGATGCAGGGGAACCGGGTTCGCGCCCCGGTCTGGGAGGATCCCACATGCCGCGGAGCGGCTGGGCCCTTGAGCCAT
>NC_041221.1:159356726-159380122 GCF_002837175.3 Physeter macrocephalus
GGAGCGGCTGGGCCCTTGAGCCATGGCCGCTGAGCCTGCGCGTCCGGAGCCTGTGCTCCGCAACGGGAGAGGCCACAACAGAGGGAGGCCCGCATACCACAAAAAAAAAAAAAAAATTAATATTATATCAAATGTTGAATTTTACCTTTTAAGTTTATGGGATGTACAATATTCAAACTTCTGTATTTTAATATATGTATTATATTTTAATATATGTCTTATATATCCCTATTATATGAAGAACTTGACCATTGAAACTGTATGTGGCTTTTTAGTTTTTCTATTTCCACTTATAATATTTATCACAGTATTATTGCTATATCAGTCTTTTTCTTTCCCTCCAAATCCATTAAATAAAGCATAGAAGAGCCACAGTGTTAGGGCATTTCATTCATCATTCAATGTTGCAGATTAAAATAGAATCAGAATCATTTGCTCACAAACAGAAAAGGACCTAGAAAATCTATAGTACAAGCTCCTTATTTAACAAAACATTAACTAAGGTAGAAAAATGATGTCATTTACCAAAGTTAATATAATTAGTTAAGAAGAAAGTAAGGACAAGAATTCAGGTCCCCCAATTTCCAGATCAAAGTCCTTTCTCCTGTCCGATGTTGCATTATCATTTACAAACACCTCCAATATTTTTGGTGGAATATAAGATCATATAGCATACTTTTCTTTTTCTATTACTTTCCATTTCCTCATCCATGTTTTATAAGATTTATAGATATTTGCACCTCAACAAAAATGTTAGGATGTTAAGCCTTTCTGTTTCTTAATCTGAAATCTAGAAAACTATTTATAAATGATTATAGAAAAGTGTGCCCATATCATCTAAGACACTTCCTTCTCCAACTAATATGAAAAATCCAACAAATATTCACTAAACTATAAGGTCACTTATGTTTCACAAACCAAAAAGGTCTTAGAAAGTTTCCAGAATTGGTTAGTGATATAGCTCAGTAACTTCATCACATTTTCTCCACGCTTCAATTTGTTGTCTTTATTGTGTGGCCTTGTGCTCTTAGGCTGTCACTATGCCTAATCCAGTGATTGTTGACACTTTTCAAGGCATCGTATGTGGATGTCAATATCTACAGAAAGTGAAAGAAGAACATTCATATCTTATACTCCATTTTTATGGGGGAAAAACAAAACAAAACAAAAACCTTCTTTTAAGCCTTCCAGCTGACATCCTCTCATGTCTCATGGCATGTCTTGTGCCATACTCAGGTCTAAACTAATCACCTGAAAAAAGGGTGAGGCATCCATGAATGAGAGAAAATTAGGTCCAACGCCCTAAGAAAGCATGGGCTTTCTTTAGCAAGAACAAAGATATTGTGTTGGCCAAAATTTTCCTTCAGGTTTGTCATAAGGTGTTACAGAAAAACCCGAACGAAACTTTTGACCAACCGAAGAGAATTCCACAGTTAAATGTAAATAGTGCCAGCCACTCTAACAATCTAGAAGATAGAAAAGTGAACATTATGTTGTTTTCATCTTTAATCTGGAGAGATACACCTTTTTTCCTACCAATTTTAGTGAGTAGGACCAGCCAACTTCAATCATAATTGAAATCCTTTCACTGAGTTTTCATAATTTTTGACTACTGTGAATATGTTCTTGCAGTACAACACAAGTCCCTCTTTCGAAGTAGCCTTAAAGGTCAACAACCCAATATATAATCCCACAATTCTTTCCTTCTTCTATTATCTGGAAAAGATTATACAGAATTGGTACTATTTATTCTTTAAGTCTAAAACCCCAGTACCTGGAGGTTACTTTTTCAGAAGGTTTCTAACTATAAATTTAATTTTTAAATAGGTATCAGACTCTTCTTATTTTCTATTTCATCTTGACTGAATGTTGGCAGTTTCTGGTTTTCAAGGAATTGGTTCCTTTAATCTTAGTTGTTAAATTTTTGCTCATGTAGTTGTTTGCACTACTATTTATTAACCTTTTAATTTCTCTGGATCTGTAGTGATATGCTATTTTTCATTCTTTATACTGGTAATTTGTATCTTCTCTCTTTTTCTTTGTCAGTTTTGTCAGAAGTTTATTTGTATTGATCTTTTCAAAGACTGAGACTTGTTTAATAAACTTTCTCTTGCTTTTTTCTTTTCAATTTCATTGATTTATGTTCTTGTCTTTATAATTACCATCCTTCTGCTTGCTTTCAGTTCTCTTTACTCTTCTTTTGCCATTTTTAAGGTAGAAAATAACATTTTTGATTTGAGACTTTTTTGAATTTTCTAATATAAGCATTTAATTCTATAAATTCCCCTTCTATCACCACTTTACCTACATCTCGCTAGTTTTGATTTGTTGAATTTTCATTTTCATTCAGTTTAAAATACTTTCTAACTTCCCTTATGTCTTTCTTTTTAACCTATGGATTATTCGGTGTGTGTTAATTTCCAAATGTTTGGACCTTTTCTGGTTATTTTTTGTTATTGATTCCTAGTTTAATTCCATAATGCTCACAAAGCATACTTGGTATGATTTCAATTTTTTTCAATTTGTTAAAGTTTTTTACTTTTTGTACCCAAGACATGGTCTATCTTGGTGAATATTTCTTGAGTACTCGAATAGAATGTGTACTGTGTTCTTGATTAGTGCAGCATTCTTTAAATGTCAATTAGCTCTTTCCTGTTAATGGTTTTGCTCATTTCTGTACATTGCTGATTTTTTGCCTACCCAATGTATCTTTTACTAAAAGAGGGATGTTTAAGTCTCCAACTGTAATTATGAGTTTGTCAACTTCTTCTTGCAGTTTTGTCATTTTTTGCTTCAGGTACTTTAACGATTTTTGTTAGGTATATACACATTTAACATTGTTATGACTTCTTAATTAATTGATCATTTTATTATCATGTCTGCAATTGTCCCTGATAATTTCTTTGCTCTGAAATCAACTTGATATTAATGTAGTCACCCGTTTATTTGTTTGTTTGTTTTTAAATTAGTGTATGTTATATCTTTTTCATCTCTTTACTTTACCCTAATATATCATTATATGTGAATTGAGTTTCTTATACAGATCATATATATAGTATGTATAATTTTTTAAACCATGCTGACAATACCTGGCTTTTAATTGGTGTGTTTGGGACATTTGCATTTATGATGATTAATATGTTTTTATTTAGTTCAATCATTATTTGCTTTCTGTTCATTTCCTCTGCTTTTTGTTCTTTTGTTTTCCCTTTCTTGCTTTATTACAAGTATTTCAAAATCATAATATCCATTTTAATCTGTATGTTGTTTTTTAAATTAAAATATTTGTATAGGTTTTTTTGGTTGTTGTTGCTCTAGGGATTATAGTATACATACTTAACTTTTTTCAGTCTATTTAAAATCAGTATTTTAGCACTCCAAATGGAATATAGAAATCTCACTACCATATAGGTCCTTTTACTCTCCCTCCTTTATTGTATAGTAACCTTATATATTATATCTATATGCATTGATAATAGCATCAAACAATGTTACAATTTTGCTTTCAGTTGTGAAACACAGTTTAAAGAAATCAAGAGGAACAGATTAGTCTATTATATTTACTCAGATATTATCTCTGTTGCTCTCCTTCATTAAATTTATTCAGCATTTCCTTGTAGTATTATTTCTCTCTGTCTGATGAAATTCTTTTAGCAATGCTTTTAGAACAGGTCTGCTGGCTAGGAATGCTCTTAATTTTTCTTCATTTAAGAATGTCTTTATTTCACTTTCATTTCTTAAGTATGTTGTCACTGGGTATAGCATTTAGGGATGAAAGACTTTTTTTCCATCACATTAAAAATGCTGTGCCACTTTCTTTGGGCCTTCGGGTTTCTGATGAGATCTACAGTTTTTATTTAAATTCTTGTTTCCTATTGGGACAGTCACAAGTTGTTTTTTTATTTTTCCATTTTATTGTTATTGTTTGCTTTAATTTTTAGCAGTTTTATTTTGATATAGCTGAGTGTGAACTTTTTTTAGGTTTATTCTATTTGGCATTTGCTGAGCTTCATGAATCTGTAGAGGGGTTGCTGTTGTTGTTATTGTCATTATTATTATTAGCCGAATATATGTTCTGTGCTGCATTCCTCTCCTTCTCAGACTCCATTTGCACAAATATTCGACCTTTTAATACAATCCTATAAATTACTAAGACTCTTTTCATTTTTTCCAGTATTTTTCTCTCTATTCTTGACATTGCATAGCTTCTGTCAATCTATCTTCAAGTTCACTGACTTCTCTGTAATCTCTATTCTGCTGTCAAGCCCGTTCAGCCCATTTTTGTTATTTAATTTTTCAGTCCTAAACTATCCATTTTGTTCTTATTTATATCTTTTATGTCCTTACTGAGAAGTTTTATTTTTTGTTGAATTCAACAGTGGTCCCAATTACTTGCTGAGCATATTTATAATAGCTGGTTTAAGTGTTTGTGACATATGTGTTATCTCAGCTTTGGCATCAGTTGATTTTTTTAAAATGCAATTTTATTTATTTATTTATCTATCTATCTATTTATTTATTTATTTGCCATACCATGCGGCTTGTGGGATCTTAGTTCCCTGACCAGGGATTGAACCCGGGCCCTCAGCAGTGAGAGCGCAGAGTCCTAACCACTGGACCACCAGGGGATTCCCTAAAATGTGAATTTAGATTGATCTGGTTCTTTATATGCTGAATAATGTTGAACTATATCCTGAACATTATGAGTATTATGTCATAAGACTCTGGGTTTTGTTTAAATCTTATGCAGAATGCTTATATTTTTGGTAAGTCAGTCTAGTTAGGTTCAGGTCACAAGTTTCATACTGCTTTCTGTCAGCTATAATCCCAATATCAGTTCATTTTTCAAATTGCAGTGACATTCAGATTTATCCTGTGTGTGCATCATCCAGTGATCAGTTGGGGTATGAGAGCTGAGCTATTTGTTAGTTTGGCTCTCACAGCCTTTTCTTTGCTGAATAATGCAAATCCTTGCATGTGCTTCTTGGGTGTAAACTCAGGATTCCATAAACAACTTTACGGGATTGCTTTTCCAAGCTTCTCCCTCTCTGTAGTCTCTCCATTACTTTCTAGTTGCCTGGGTCTCCTCTTTTCTATCCTCTGTTTAGAAATCTGGGGCTAGTTATTCCACCCTGCCATATACTTCTGAAACTATGCCCACATCTATGGCCAACCAATGGGAAGCCAGAGAGAAATAATATAACAAGGATTGGTCCCACTCTCTTGTAGTCACAGCTCTATCGATTGGAGAGGAAGATTGCCTACCTTCAGATGTTTGACTCTTGCAAGCTCCTATTACTGCTGGATGCTGCTGCCACTGTGAGATTGCTTAGATTCTGGGGCAAAGAAGAACAGAGAAAAGAAATGAGACAATAGGGGAACTTTTACATTTCCTATGAGAAGTAGATGTTCATTTTCTCACTCCGTTAACCAGAACTAGAGGGCTTTTCTTGGAGTTTTCTCTTTCTGTTCCCCAGTACGTGGTTCTGGTGAATTAAGTCTAGGCAAGGAGATATAGGAGGGAAACAGTCTAACCTCACCACTAGTTCAGGGTTTTTTGAATTCTGGCCTCCTACTCCAGATTTGCCTGTTACTTTTTGCTTTTCAGAGACCCCAAATATCTGATCCATGCGTTTTGTCCAAGTTTTATATGTGTACTCAGTGGCAGAAACAGGATGGAGCATACTCACTCCAATTTATTCAAAATGAAAACCAGAGGATTTTTATGGGAATTAATTTTATTCTTATTCCAGCCAGAGAGCCATCTTTCTTCTCCTGTAAGGTCACTATTTCCATTCTAATCTTATAGGCATTGCTATTGTGATTTTACACTCAAAGGACACTGTATTTCTTTAATTTGGATGATCTATTGATTTCTACATGTAACAACTACCATATTAGGCAAAACTTACATTTTTCTAACATCACTTACTACACTGTTACAATTGTTAATTTACCTATTCCAATAGTTTGCAAACCTCTTAAGGTCACACACTGTATATTTTGTACCTATATTTCTAAAGTTAAAATAAAATGACTTGCATATTTAGTTTAGAAAATATGCATTGGATACATGGATGGATAGGTGGATGGATGGATGGGTCGTGCGTGGGTGGGGTGATAGTAAAGAGTACAACATTTTTGCCTTTTCCCACTCAAGAATAGTTGTATCATGTAAATAGAGGTATTTTTATCTCCTTCTTCAGTCCCACAAGGATCGTAAGTATGGTATTATCTGATGGAAAGAATGTACTCTAAAGGTACCCTAGTTTCTTTAAAGGGAATTTTTAAGTAATAAACACTAGACAAGTTAGTTGTTTGTTTCCCAAGGTCTTTTACTACCTGAAAAAAAAATTTCTCTGCAGTACTCAAAATGAAACACTGTTGTGGTAGAGTCCCATATCTGTTCAGGTAACTCACAGGTGGAATAAGTTAGACACTTAGAAAGGACTGAAAATTCATTTGGCAGTAGGAAACAATTCAGGGCATTAGAGCAGAGTGGACTTGTAGAGGAATTTCCACTAATCCCTTACTTCTCCTAGACAGCATTGGAGCATGCCACATTTTTTACTGAAATTTTGAGGTTTGGGGAAAGGATAAAAGGTAATATAATAGGCATTTATCTTTAAATCCCTCCTATTCTTAGCACATCTCTCAGGAACAGCAACCATTCTACAGTTTGGCCTGAGAAATGGTTGGGAGTACAGGAATTTAGAGAATAATTTATTGCGTTGAAACACCCAATTATAAGTCAACCAAGAGGTCTCTTAGAAACTTGATAGAATTATTGGGTCATACAAAATATGATTTGTGCCCAGAAGAAGTTTCAGAATCAGGGAGTACAGCTTCCTGTTTACTAAGTAAAAACCTCTGGAAGAATTAACTAAGGAATAAAAGTTCAATTCTCCTATTTGGAAAATAGTAATAGTAATGTCAGCCTTTGTGAGGCTGATGTGAAGATTAAATGGCAAAATGGTTTTAAGTTGCTGTATTAGTTTTCTATGGCAGCTACAACAAATTACCACAAATTTAGTGGCCTAAAACAACATATAGTATCTTACATTTCCATAGAACATAAGTCTGATATGGATCTTACTGGGTAAAATCAAGGTATTGGTGGGATGCTTTCCTTTCTGGAGGCCCTAGGGCAGAATTTATTTCTTTGCCTTCTCCAGCTTCTAGAGACCACCTAGTTTTCTTGGCTTAGAGCCTTTTCCTCCATCTTAAAATCCAACACTATAAGATTTTAAGGACTCCTGTGATTACATTGTAACCACCCAGATAATCCCAGGTAATTTAGCCACTTTAAGGTGATTTGATTAGTACCCTTAATTCCATCTGCAACCAGAATTCTCCTTTGCCACATAAACTAACTCATTGACATGTTCTGGGGGTTAGGATATGTATTTCTTCAGGGGGCTATTATCTTGCCTGCCACAAGTGCTAATTATTATTGACAGATTTTTCAGTTTCTGTTTTTAATCTTCTGTGAAGATAACAATATTATCAGTTTCATATTATATTTGTGATGGTTAAATGAGCTAGTAGAAACAAAGCATGAAGCACAGCTTTTAGTAAATAGTAGCTTTTAGTTAGTACTTGGAGTCTAGTTTTTTTTTTTAACCAGTAAAATAAAAAATAATGTATTAGTACATTTCACATTAGTATGAAAATTAGCGACATAGTATGTAGAGTTCCTAACGATTATTGGTTGTATAAAATCATCAAGTTACTTAATATCTCTAAATTTTACATTACTCATCTCTAAATTGGGGTCAAAAATTATATATACCTCAGAGGATTCTTGAAAAAGTTAAATTAGAAAATATACATTAAGCATTCAGCACAGTACCTGATACCTGGTAAGGTAGCAATAGCAAGTTAGTCATTATTATATTTTGTAACAATATAAATTATTACTATCTCTATACGTTCCATGATCCATAACTTTCTAAAATAAGTCCATCTTGAAAGATTTCTCAATTTTCTTGGAATAATCAATGCTCTTTGAGAAAACTGGGAAAGTGTTCATCATGGACAGATGGATTCAAGCTCTTTAAGCCAAAGCAGATCACTCCCTGCCTGCAGAATCCCTCCCTTTTCCAGAGATTTATTGAGGTTTAGTGAAAAGCAAAGATAAATGGGCATTCTTGGGTTGACCATAAGCCAAGAGTAGAGGACATATCCTTGCCAAATCCACATGTACTAGACGCACAGCCGGATTGTGCAAGCTGTAGGAGTTGTAACAATCTGCATAAGGTCTTGAGAAGCAACTGGGTACTTGGAGACTCCTGAGGCCATTCTTATTTATTAGACTCCATCTCTGGCCTGAGGTTATTACTTGAGGTACTCTCATTTGGGGCATTTTCCTTAGCAGTGAGCATAGCTTTATCCATATGTCCATTAATTACCTATTATAATATAACTTACATCTAAGCTTTTTAGGATGGGATAGGATCTGACCCTTCTCTCTTTCCTTAGCTTTTGATGTTGGCTGACATTTTGTGTTTAAGAGCCATAAAATATCTTTTTGTTTTGTTAAATACATGTTACTTTCTTAGGCCTCTGTTTTTACACCTTCTGTTCCATCTACAAAGCATGGCCTTAGCCTTCTTATTTACCTAGAGAACTTATTTTTACCATTAAAAACCTGTCCCAGGGATTACCTCCCTCTCTGACTCTCGAACCGAAATTGTCAATCTGTTCATTTTCAAAGTGACCTCCAGGTCCTGTATTATCCTTTCATTTCACTTGTAACATTTTATTATAATTTTTTGCTTTATTATCCATCTTACCAACTACCCAATGATCTACTTGAAGCAGAAAAAGTGTCTTTTTTATCTCTATGTCCCATAGAGCAGCGAAGTGCCCAGAAGATTGGTGAAAGTTCAGCAAATTTTTGAAAGAGGAAGCAATGGACTTAGGAATATATGAGTTCCAAGAATCAGACACTTACTGAAACTAGCTTAAGCAATTTTTTTTTAATTATGAAAAAGGTATAGGAGTATTTTATGAAACTGAGGATTAGAAAGTGAAGCCATACCTCAGATGAGCTGTTGTCAGTACCATGGCTGTTTCAGTCTCTCACCACTGGAAATTTTTTAATCTCTTTTCTTTGTCACTTTGGACACATCTTTCTCTCTTCAGAGGGGTTTCTCTGCATCTCAAGTAAAAGAGGGAAAAGGATATATACTTCAAGATGACACTTTTGATTAAATACCTTCTCCACTCAGTCATGTTACAAAGAATATCTAGGCTTCTTGAATCCTCACAAAAGTTTTGCCAGAGAGAGAATTTGATTGGCATTCTTAGGTCAAATGACATTCATAAATGAATTAACAATGGTCAGGAATTTGGAGCCTTGAGGTAGAATTACTTCTGAGGTGATGTTATGGGGCTGATAATCATCCTAGACAAGGTGAGGAGGGTGTGTTGGATGGGGCAACAATTGTCTATCACATCTAGATAGGAGAAGTAATTGAATTCTTAACATCTTAAAGTAAATAATTTTACTTAAGAGAAAAGCCTAGGTTATGTGAGTAGACTGATTACCTTGGGGAAAAGATTCCCCAGACTTAAAGTCGTTGGGAAAAACCACACTTACCTCTCATTTCTACCAGGCTGAGTCTACTTTTGCCTACCAACCAGAAGCTTCAGGGACTTTGCTGATGTCTTTTACATGCAGAACCACTCTTAATGGATGCTGTGTATTTATTAAACACCACCAGCACTCATTATGGATGTGTTAAAAATTCAGATCCTTAGAGAACACAGTAGATCGAAGTATTGACTACTGTTTCACTTTGCCCATCTGTCCAAACATCAATAACAACAGTGTATGGGGGTCTGGAAGCACTGGGCTAATGTACCTTACTTCAATCATAATTCCAGAGTTCGCCTTAATTAAGATTCATTTTTGCCCCTGTGCTGTACATCTCTTAACTAACAGAAAAGTCTCAAGGGCACAGTTTAAGCATTAAGAATGTGAGGATTGAGGAAGAGAGAGTGGAATCAGGTCTTGTGCTTATGGAGTCTAAAAACTGCATGGCAGGTATGCTTAAAATAAATCTTCAAGCAGATTTCTAAGGCATTGGAGGAGTCACATAATGGCACTGGAGAAATGAATTGCTCTTCTGACTCACTTTCCTGCATATGTGCTGCCTGGGTGCATTATTGTTTATGGGAGGAAGGAAAAGTACTTACTTTAGATTAAGCAAGAGAAGGCCACAGGACAGAGTTGTATGCTTTTTTCTTAGGCATTTTCAGAAACATCACAACCATCAACAAAATTCTGTTGAGTGCCCACAATACTGCAGGCTCCTTCAAAATACTTGTACTCAACAAAGGGGAAGCGCAGCCTCTGCCCTCAAGCAAATTACAATCTAGAGTAGAAAGTGGACATGGCATTAAGGAAAAAGGGAAAGTAAAATCATGTAATACGTGAATAAAAACACTACACAAAAGGATTTTGATTACTTGTGACTGCACCTTCATCCATCTGCTGAAAGAGAGAGGCTTCTTTGGGGAAATGACTGTAAGAAAGTTGGTTTTGTTTTTGTTTTTGTTTTTTTAATTTTAAAGAAGAGCCTAAAAATTAGACCAGTGAATAGGGAAAAAGAAGAAGGGTATTCTAAGTATTGTAAATATTTTATGCTAGAATTTTTAGCTTTCTATTTATTAAAGCATATCACGAGAATAAAAGGTCATGGAACTCTGGGGGTTATGTGTGTGTGTGTTTGTGTGTGTGTCTGTGTACTTTATATAGAATAGTTGCTTGTTTGATTCTAAGAAAGATAGATTCCAATTGTTTTCTTCTTGCAGTGGTGTTACCATGTCACACAAACAAAATACAACAAATTTCAAATGGTTATTTTTATAAATATTTAAATAAACACTGTAATAATTGCACTTTGCTTGATTTTCTTCCATCTTTTCCTTCAAACTAGCTCTGGAAAACATATTGTACATCTGTGTGACTTAAACTTTGGATAGGTATGTGCAACATCTAGAGAATGCTGATAGAGATCATTTGGGGGTTGAGATTAGAAAATCCTCACACTGATTACAATAGAAAAGGAAGTTATTGAAGGACTCCGTGTCACAGACTCCAGTTGCTAATGAATCCAGGCAAATACTTAGTCAGGGTCTCTCCAAGGTCATCCAATCTATTTCTCTCCTCTCCAAATAGCTTCTCTGTTCTCCTCTGTACAGACAACAGTTCCCACGGGAAAAAAGAAGAAAAGTGAATGAGAGAAGACCTAGAGAAAGGCAAATGTGATGTGTATCAAAATAAGCATGGATGTTGTGTGTGTGTACATTTATAAAAACTAATATGGATACATCCATTGACTGTAGCACATTTATTTTTTTTATTTTTTATTTTTTTTCAGTACGCGGGCCTCTCACTGCTGTGGCCTCTCCCATTGCGGAGCACAGGCTCCAGACGCGCAGGCTCAGCGGCCATGGCTCACGGGCCCAGCCGCCCCGCGGCATGTGAGATCCTCCCGGACTGGGGGACGAACCCGTGTCCCCTGCATCGACAGGCGGACTCTCAACCACTGCGCCACCAGGGAAGCCCCTGTGGCACATTTTAAAATAAGATAGTCTGTCTGTGAATAAAAGCCATATGTGGACCCCTGCTAGGTTGAAAGCACTGAGATTGGGAAGGGAAGGATTATATTAATATCACTTCCTTGGTGAGCAGTAGGTGAAAGCTTATATCTCACACACATTACATGTTTCTTTGGGTTGAGTGTAGAGTCCATGCTCAAAAACCCAAGCTAGTAATACTCCTTCATCTGGTAGATACACCATCTGGAACACAATGTCCCCATGATTGCTTTTTTGGCACCGACCAGAGAAAGTGAAAGCTTGAGGGTCACACATTTAGCCTGTAAGTAAAAATCACTTTCTCTCTAAATTCATTGAATGGAAATAGTCATATGAACTCTTCTCCCTCCCTATATCCAGTTTTGCAGTGACATGTAAAATCACCTTCTCTATGATCTTAAGCTAAAAGGGCTTGTTTCAGGAAGATATAGAGTAATTCATAATGAAAATTTAAGTTATATAGTCTAAGCCAGGTTAGCTCAGTGTGTGATACCTGAACCAGTAGCATCAGCATCATCTGGCTATTTGTTAGAAACTCAAAATCCTAGACCGGCCCCATCCTGGGGGTGGGGCTTAGCAATCTGTTTCAACAAGCTCTCCAGTGTTTCAAATGCTTGCTAGTATTTGAGAAATCTTGTTCTAGTCTGTGGGTGCTATAGAGGTATAGAAAGCTATACAACACAAATAGAATTGTAGCCTTAAATTACTCCTTTCTAGTGTATTTGTGATAATTTGTTAGCTCGATCTAATAATAGAAATAGCTCTAGATACTATGATGCTATGCTCATTGTCTGACATGGTACAATTCTCAAAATAATGATATGACATAGATCCTCTTGTTATTTCCACTTTATGTAATAACCTACCTAAGGGTCAAGAGGATAGATCGGTGAATTTATTAGTAAATAAGCTAGTATATAAATATAAGAAGCACAGTTTTAGAGTAAGGGCCTTAATTGACTCTACCAGGTCAATTTATTTTCCTCACTAAGACTTAACCCAGTCTAAATTTCCATTTTTATTCTTGCATTGTCTTTACATGCAGGGGTTGATCACCTCCCTCTGCAAAGGTAAAAGTCGTTGGTTTTATTCTCCAAGCTTTGTTCCATTTTGCTCTTATTCCCTACAGTCTGCATATTGTATGGACTTCATTAATACATCTTTCTGCTGATACTGCTGTAAGTCTTCCTTCCTGCTCTTGCCAGGGCCAACCTCTCTGCTGCACTTTGTCAAAATTGTGTGCCCCAATTCTTTAAACCTTGGATCCCTGAGAGCATATATTGAGAGGTTCTGATGGTTCATCTCCTAGAAAGCCTATACTTAGGGATATCCAAGGATGTTTCTAGGAAGGCAGAACCTACTTCAGTCTTTAGCAATTAAAATGGATTATCTCTGCTCTAGAAGCTGCCTGCATGCCTTGGCTCATCATTCTCTTCTATTTTCAAAGCCAGCAATGGGTGATTTCTCAAATCTCATCACTTGGACACTAATTTTTCTGTGTCTCTCTTCCCTTACAGCTACATTGGATGTAACAAATAATCCAGGATAATCTCCTAATTTTAAAACCAGCTAATTAGCCACTTTAATTTCATCTGCAACCTTAATCCCCCTGGCCACATAATGTAACATAATCATGGATTCTGGAAATTAGGATGTGGCCATCTTCGGGAAACCGTTATTCTGCCTACCTTCCTACCAACTCAGAAGTTTAAATATTTTCCTTTTACTGACCACAATGTTTGGTTTACAAAAGCAGAAACTATGTGAGTATAGAATTACAAATCAAATGAACTTGCTTATTGATCTCAATCAGCCTACTTCCATAATAAACGTGGCTCCATGTTTCCAGACATCCCCAATATCCTTTGGTCTTTTCTTTTCTTTTTTTTTTTAAAGAAGATGTTGGGGGGTAGGAGTTTATTAATTAATTTATTTTTGCTGTGTTGAATCTTCGTTTCTGTGCGAGGGCTTCCTCTAGTTGCGGCGGGCGGGGGCGGCTCAGCAGAAACTATGTGAGTATAGAATTACAAATCAAATGAACTTGCTTATTGATCTCAATCAGCCTACTTCCATAATAAACGTGGCTCCATGTTTCCAGACATCCCCAATATCCTTTGGTCTTTTCTTTTCTTTTTTTTTTTAAAGAAGATGTTGGGGGGTAGGAGTTTATTAATTAATTTATTTTTGCTGTGTTGAATCTTCGTTTCTGTGCGAGGGCTTCCTCTAGTTGCGGCGAGCGGGGGCCACTCTTCATCACGGTGCGCGGGCCTCTCGCTATGGCGGCCTCTCTTGTTGCGGAGCACAGGCTCCAGATGCGCGGGCTCAGTAGTTGTGGCTCACGGGCCTAGTTGCTCCACAGCATGTGGGATCTTCCCAGACCAGGGCTCGAACCCGTGTCCCCTTCATTAGCAGGCAGATTCTCAACCACTGCGCCACCAGGGAAGCCCTGGTCTTTTCTTTACCAGTCTGTGTAACTCTCTTGGCTCCAAAACTGACATCCTATGAGATTTCCTTGAGAATTTACTCCCATTCCACTCCATTCATTCCAGATTTCTCTATCATCAGTATCCTCTGCTTAGTGTCCAGGACATATTTGTGGATTTCTTTTTGCCAATATCAACTGTTAATAGATGTCTTAATTTCCTCTGTGATGTGGGCATTTTGCTAGTTTGCTGTGTGATTGTTCTTCTTCCTTCACCAACACCATCAACTTCCCAAGGATAAAGTATTGTCTACGCCCCTTCAGCTTCTTTTAGTTTCTAATGCAAAGGGTTTTTTTTTTTTTCATATTTGCCTAATAGTTTTCTCAAACTCATGTCAATTACAAAGATTTGCTTAAAAAAGAAGTTCTTCAGAGCACTTTATAATTAGTTGAATAATACATAATTCTTGGTCAATTACCTCTGTTCTCATTATTTTTTCAATCCTTTCTAAGTGAAGCCTTTTAATGGAAGCCATTCTTGGTCAAAAAATTCAATTTCTCAGTACGGCACAGACAAATTGCCAGGATTTATCAAGTGCTTGCTAGACTGCACCTAACACTGTGCTGAGGACTTTACATATCTTTTTCATCATCACCCGAAATTTCTGAAATAAATAGTATTTCTACTCTTTGCAATTTTTAATCAGATAAATTGAGTCACAGAGAGTTTAAGTAACTTACTTATGATCACACAGCAAGTAAGGGGCAGACTGGCTTGACCTCAGTTCTCAGTCACAAACCCCAGAATTTCTAGTACGCAGCTATAGGTGCTGGCCCTCTGGGTAGCTCACTTCAGTTGCTCAACCAGCTGCCTCAGGAACCATGTCAAATCAAACGTGTTAGACTACAAACTGCCTTTCCAATTCAATTCAAGGAGTATTTATTGAATGTATGCTACATGCCAGGTGTCATTTACCTGTGATTCTGCAATGTTTGTGCAAACTCAGCCTTAGAGCATTATACACTTTCTTCAGAAGGCTGTGTCTCAAATATAGAAATTGTTAATGCCAAGGACATTCTTAAAATTGCTCTCGATGCAAAAGCATTCTGAATATCCTATGTAGATGTTGATAAAAAGAAAAAAATAAACTTGATTTGAATAAACAAAAATCAGCAGCAGTTGTTTCGTCAGTTCTTCTCAGAAAGCAGTTGTACTTAATGTGGAGCAAAATGTCCCAGAGATGTTTGCGCTGAGAGGAAATTAATGCAGTAGAAACTACTTGGCTCCTGGGTAATGAAAACCCAAGATGTACAAAAAGGATAGAGGAGAGAAGGGGAAGGGACTGATGTTGACAATTATCTTGAAATATTGTGAATTTTTTGTCTGTTCATCCCATGTATGTGTACACGTAGCACTTGTGTTCTGGAGATCTTACTTCTCAGAGACAGTGTTGATCTGCCTTTAGGATATCATAGCATATTACTTGTATCCTTTGGTTTCCAGTCATGCCTCTTTAGAAAGACAGCAAAAGGCAGGTGGTACATACAAACTAGTGAGGGCTCCTTTGAAGCACTGAGCATAGTACTCCTGTTACAAACCTGGGAGGGCAGGTAGGCTAATTATGACCCAGGACTTAACCTTTCTATTTAGGTTCTAAGGGATGTTGGAGGGCCAGTCGGATTCCAAAGACTGAGTCATTTGTTTGTGTGCACTTTTCGGAAAATTCTAAGAATTAGTTTTCACTTCTGAGTTTGATTAATTCCATCCTCTGACTTGTCTCTCTTCATACCTAACAGCATTCTCCAGAAGCTATAAAAATCTCTAGAGGTCCTTGAAGTAATGAGAAAGCTGATGGGTTTTTTTCCCTCTCTAATAATTATGCTTTGATTTATCCATAACAGTCTTTAGTTTACTGCCAGTTGTCAGAACAGCTTTTTGCAGCTTTCACCTCTCGATGATGAAAGCTCTCCGACCCCTTGCCTGCAGGTTCGTCCTCTGCGGGCCACCTCGCCTTTGCAATTCCCCTCTGTGTGAATTTGTCCACTAGGTGGCGCTGTAACAATTTAGCTCACAGATCACAGTGTGTGACAGATTAAATTCACTGGCCACTGCTTAGTACTCTGGGGAAGCATATTGCTGTGGCCCAGAATCGCAAATCAAGTGCAGAGTCAGAAAACAGAACAACAAATCCCATAACAGGAACACAATTGGAGATAACAAATTCCATGGGACAAATGCACGTTGATTCCACAAGCGAGCCCTGTGTTAGGCCTCCTGCATTGCTGGCCTAATTCCTATTTGGTTCGTGGTAGTGAAAAAACAAACAAACAAACAAACAAACAAAAAACCCTCTGCACCCAGAGTCAGGAAGCCTGCGTTCTGGACCTAACTCAGCCACTCACCAGCTGCAGGCTTCATTTTTCTGAGGCTCTGTGCTCTCTCTGTAAAATGAAGGGATTAGAGCAGATGACTTTGAGGGTCTCTTCCAAGTGTAACTCTGGATTTCACTCTAAAATTATAATCAAATTGTAACTTTTTTTATAAAAACGGGAAGGTGTGAATTTAAATGTCTGCTCTTCAAGTCTTCCTTCTGAGTTAAAATCCATCTCTATCCGTATCTATATCTATACATAGTTGTGAAATAAATATTTGAATGATTTTTCTCACTTTAATTGTAAAAATAGGACAAAGAAGGGGATTTCCAAATCTAAATGTGAGATGTTGATTGTGTACATTTAAAGGCAAAAGTTTGGCCTTCTTGGAAGGAATTTATTCACCATCCCCTCCAAATAAGCTTGCCCAGCAATTGTAGTCTGTTACGTGTCTATACCTTTATTTATATAGGTATTTGCCTGTCAATATCCTTTTCTATTGTGGAATTAATGCCACTGGATGCAGAGGTTGCTCCTCACTGAGAAAGGTGAATATTCCCTATTTGCAGCTCATTTGGGATTTATATTTTATGCATGTGCCTCAGTTTTATATCCTGAGACAAAATCCTTCCATTTTTATAATACCACTTTTTTTTGGGGGGGGGGTGTTTCTCTAAAACTAGAATGAATACATGTTTTTGTCAGAAGATATTAGAAATTGATACCTATCTTCCTTCCTCTCCTGTCTAAAATCCTCTGTTCCTCTCCTCAGCCCACGACAGTGAACCCTGGTCATTTTAATCTATTCTTTGTAAAACATTAATTGGATACGTAGAAGCACAGAAAACCTAATAGGCATTTTTCTCTTTTTTTTAATGATGGAAAGGGCATCAGAGATCATTCAGTTAAACCCTTTTTATTACACCAGTGAGGAACTGAAGACCCAGAGGTTAAGTGGCTTACCCAAAGTTATTCAGTGAATGAGTGAAAATATTGTTTTAGAAGGAAACTCAGACTGAACAAAAGGAGGGCTAAATCCATTCTTTATTTTCTCTACTTGTATAATCCCATATTTTGACCCAAGCATAGCTGTGTCTATAAGATGGGATTCCCTATTCTTTGGTTGGCATGTCATGTCTAATTAATGCTGAGCAATTTGTGGGGTGTGTCTGGTAGTATCCTAAATGGACTATAAACCAAAGAATGGAGTAGGATAGGACAGAGGCTTCCAAAATGTGTTCTGTGGCAACTAGTTCAGTGAAATGACCCACCAAAAGGGCTCTGCATCAAGTAAATTGACATAGACGCTCTCCTTGAGTGATCTTTAGCCTGGCTTTTCTGAGCTCTCTTCTCCACTAGACCTTGACCTTGTTCCCTCCTTTGCCCTCCAACCCCTTCACCCTGCCTAGCCCAGTTGAAGCAAAAATCCTGCTAAGTCACTTTAGCGATAATTTCCCACCCTTAATACCTGATTGCCTTTTAAGTCAGTTTAGCTATAATCTTCACCCTTGGTGTTGCCTCTTAGTACTTTTCCATCTATGTACCCCCTCTCTCTGCTCACTGGCAATAAATCCCCAGTTTGGCTATTTTTCCTGTATTAGGAGTTGAGTCCAATCTCTCTCCCCTATTGCAAAGACCCCACTGTAAAAGTCTTGCATAAAGTCTTCCTTACCATTATAACAAGGGTCAGAATACTTTTTTTAAACAAAATACAATGAAATACTACTACACATTCTGCTTTACAGGGGATCCATTATACATGTAGCCCATTTAGTCTCTGAGAAGTTCTACAGTAGAGAAGACTGTTTACCACTGTTTAACCTATTATTGCTAAGTCACTTGGCCTTTTTTCTTGAAAGATTATATATTAACATCCATGCGATTTAGTTCCCATATAATTCATTTTGTGATCAGAAGCAGCTTCCACGTCTCCTGTCATTATCGTCAGCCTCTTGTTTTCCAAGTCTGCATACTTCTGAATGAATCGATGGAGAACACAGACAGGAAGACAGATGGAGGCTGGTCAGGACTTCCTGCCATACTTGTGAGGAAGTCCAATGCCCTGAGCTGTTTACGTGTTCATACTTAAGCCTATGATAGAAAATGAGCTTGTAACCAGGGGTTCATGTATAGAAACTAAAGAGAGAAATTTTAACTATTGTACTTTATATATATTTATGTTTGTAAGTTTTGCCTTCCTTTCTAACATACCTATGTTTATTCTCATAAAATTATGTTTCCTTTCAAAAGGAAAGGAAACATAATTTTATGATAATTATGATCCAGTGATCCAGTGATCTCCTGTATTCTCTGGCATATAGACCCACATATCTTTGAGGAAATGCAGAGAAGGCAGAGGCAAGACAACAGATGTAGTTAGAAAATGTGGTGTGGTTTCCCACTCTGCTTCCTTTTAGTTGTGTGATCTTGGTCTGTCTAATCATCTGCCTTATGTGAGGCCACACAGCTCCAGCCAGATGGGGACAATCGGAGCTGCTCTGCCTGCCACACAATGTTGTTATGACCTCAAAGGTGGTAGCATATGGGAAAATTGTATAGAGTGCTTTGCAAACATAAGGCTCTGTGATTATTGTGTAGGATAGATGGCAAAACTGGGGTCTCATTCTTTTCCAAATTTGCTTTCAGGAGGACACTTTTTGCCTTGTGATATCTGGGCAGAATGATTATTAGTAAAAGTGCTTCCTTGTAATTGAATCAAATAAAGCAGTGGGGACAGGAGGCTATATATCAGACCTGATCCACTAAATTGTAAGAGATGATTTGAGTTGTATAAAAACACTGTAGACACATCTGGTGATATTATCATCTCATTTTGTGAATGAAAAATTCACATCGTATTGGAAGCTTCTCTAGTACAGAAATGTCCTCCAGATGTATTTTCAAGAAAGGCCTTAAAGATCGCATTAACAAATCATAGGATTAAATGGCTTCTTTCCATCTAAGTTGCTAATGCTCTCACTGGTGCTTTTTCTGAGGAACAAGAACCCTCCCTATTGATTCAAAGGAAGAGAAAACTTGTTATCTAACATCTTGTATAGGTGGGGGTGGGAATGGATGGGTATAAGGTTATCTTAATATAATCTCATGTATATGTCAAAGGACAACAGCATGTGAAGGGAAAGTGCTAAATGGGAGTCATGATATTGGGGTATTTAATTCAATCAACCCATTTTTATTGAGCACTTTCTCTTTACCCGGCTAGCCATTAGATTAATAATGGGCACCACAGAACATGGAGGCCCTGGCATTATGGAGCTTCTATCAGATAGTAGGGGTGGGGAAGCCATGATTAACTGAGGTGAATTGAATCCAAGAATGGGAGGATATGATTGCTTGAATGGGTCAGGATGTGGAAGAAGAATGCTTTGAATAGGATTACCTAGGATTTATCCCAAAGTATGACACTGCACAGCTGCGATCTGGGCAGAAAACAAAAAGCATTTCTGGTTATGAAATTCCCTACATTTTAAAGTAATTCCAGAGCATACCGGAAAAAGACACTGGAAAGAACACTTAAGGCAGAAATAGAATCTAGACTCAATTTTGCTCCTGATGAGGTTGTAGCCTTGCTCAAGTCCCTCAGCTTTAGTATTTGTCATCCAATTTGAACTAGACATTTTCTAAGCTCCTATCCATATCATATATTCCATTATTTGATGATTCTGTGACTATTAGAGTTATTCCTGATATTTCAGTCAAATTAAGTGTTCACATTTTTCTTCACTAGAATTCACTATGAAAAATGACTGACAAAATTTATTGATTGACAAGCTAGATTTAAAATATCTGGATATTTGTCTTTGGGGAGGGATAAAGTTGTTATTTTTTTAAAAACATAATCACTTCTGTGCTAAACAGGACACCCTCCTGCTATTCCCACACAAATTTTATATCATGCACTGAGGTTACCACTATGTAATAGCCTGCAAATTACAGTTAATGAGTGGTGCTGAACAATTGCCTATAGGGCCAGGAGGTCTGCTCTGACATTGCTTTTCTCTGCATGGGAACAGATTTGATTTTTTTTTTTTTTTCTTTTTTCTTCATCCACACAAGTGACTCAGCTTGCTTGGGGAAAAATAATCCAAAACACAATATTGTCTTAGTCTCAAATAATGAATGACTTGTGTACTGCTTACTATAATTATTGTATTGATATTCTAAACTAAGCTTGTCAAGCACCCTTAATTAAAGCTAAGGCAGGGAGGTGTGAAGTTTGAGCTATAACTATAGAGAAGTGGATGATATCTGTTAAAGAAAGCCAGCTAGTGTGTGGAGGGGACGTTTGGGGCTACCTGGAGATGCATAGTACTATTGACAACTAAGAAAGACAAGCTTTTAGTGTTTAAAATGTATAATGATTACTAAGCAGTCCACCAGTAATCTTTAATCCATAGATCTCCAAGCATCTTAAACACATTGATTTATTAAGTGTGGCCTCTGCAACAGTAATGTCTTCAAAATTAAATCACTTAACCTCTCACTTCAACATTGTTACTGTTATCTGCTGCAAAATCTACATGACACTGAAACAAGAAGCCAAGGCAGTCAATTCATTAAAAATAAATAAATAAATAAGTCAAACTTGTTAATTGCACTATGTCAAATTAGTTAATTGGCACTGTGTCCATCAAACAAGGGACTTCCTGGATGAATTATTCTTTTCTCAGCTTGAGTTGGTCTGATTCAGAATCTGAGAGGGTCTTGTCGTAATCTTTTGTTTTTGTAAATTTTGGAACTAGGACAGGTTCTTTTACTTTTATTATCTATGTTTTACAATAATTAGTAAAAATGGTGTTTTATACATCTTCGATGGATGATAATTAATGCTAAAAAATTTGAATTTTATAATGCATTTAGTTAAAATTTTAGACCTAATTTAAGTTCTCAGATGTCTAAATGATAAAAGAGATTATGTTCCTTAAACCTGCATTTTTATTGTGTTATTTTACTGAGTTTTAAATGAAGCAAGCAACAACTTTCAAGCGAACTCCTGTTATTGAGTTTTCAGAAGGTGCTACGATTTCCCAATAGATCTAAGTAAAGTTCTCTTATTGGGTTGTAGTGGAAATCATTACATAAAAATTAAGGAAATATCACACTTCTGATATTTTAAGTCACCAGTATTCCTTCTATATATATATACCCAATTTCAATGAATGTATCAAATCTTAATAGAAACAAAAAATAATCTGTGGCAACATAGCTTTGACTAGGTAGAAGGGTACCCTCTAGGAAGAATCTGTTTTTAATCAAGTAAAAGCAAAAATGACATATACTGGGCTTCTGACAAGTCTCTAGGATCCCTGGGATGAAATTATTTGCATTAACTTAATATTAATATTAGTGAGGGGCTTTGCTATTGCCACCACCAATGATTCTTACAATGGAAGCTATGAACATACACCCATGCATCATGAGCTGACAGCATTCAAAGGTTGATTTTACTAAAACTTGCTTAATAGTACTAAAAGGGATCTCAGGATACATGCAATTATACATCTTCCTTTTAGGATCAGGAAATGGAGGTCCATAGAAGTTATGATTCGGGGCTCTGATGTTAAGGATGATGCTAATAATAATTCATATTTATAGATAATTTACTGTATATAGTAGAGAATAGTGGTTAAAAATGCAAGTCCTACAGTCAGGCTACCTAAGTTCAAATCCCAGGTTTACCATAACCTAGCAAAGCATTAACTATCTTACTGTAGATGGGAGCTAGACGAAGTGCATACCTCATCTGATCAGAGGCTTAAATACTGTAATGCATGTGAAGTTTTGGCAGTGTATTATATAAAGAGCACTCAATAAAACATTAACAATTATTTTGTGTCAGATTTATCAATGACTGTACAAAGTGGTCATTATTATTCTCATTTTACAGTTAAGGAAACTGAGTCTCAGAGATTTTTAATTATTTGGCCCAGGGGACATAGCTAGTAAATGATAGCATGATTGTTATCCCAAACAGAAGAAGACGATTATAGAGATTCTTACAACCTCATTCTTAACATCTTTAATATAATTACTAATGTTTTGATGAAAAGAAATGTCTTGGGGTCCTTCCAGGGAACATAATGAGCAGTGGGTGAAAAGAATGTACAGATTAATCCAACATTCCTACTCTCCTAAGCCTTTGGATTCTTTTTGTTTGTTTGTTTGTTTCTTTTTTTTTTTTAACATCTTTATTGGAGTATAACTGTTTTACAATAGTGTGTTAGTTTCTCCTTTACAACAAAGTGAATCAGTTATACATATACATATGTTCCCATATCTCTTCCCTCTTGCGTCTCCCACCCTCCCTATCCCACCCCTCTCATGGTCACAAAGCACAGAGGTGATCTCCCTGTGCTATGCGGCAGCTTCCCACTAGCTATCTAATTTACATTTGGTAGTGCATATATGTCCCTGCCACTCTCTCACTTCGTCACAGCTTACCCTTCCCCCTCCCCACGTCCTCAAGTCCATGCTCTAGTAGGTCTGTGTTTTATTCCCATCCTACCACTAATCTCTTCATGACATTTTTTTTCTTAGATTACATATATATGTGTTAGCATACGGTATTTGTTTTCCTCCTTCTGACTTACTTCACTGTGTATGACAGACTCCAGATCTATCCACCTCATTACAAATAACTCAGTTTCATTTCTTTTTATGGCTGAGTAATATTCCATTGTATATATGTGCCACATCTTTTTTATCCATTCATCTGTCAGTGGACACTTAGGTTGCTTGCATGTCCTGGCTATCGTAAATAGAGCTGCAATGAACATTTTGGTACATGACTCTTTTTGAATTATGGTTTTCTCAGGGTATATGCCCAGTAGTGGGATTGCGGGGTCGTGTGATAGTTCTATTTGTAGTTTTTTGGGTTTTTTTTTTGTTTGTTTTTTGTTTTTTGTAGTATGCGGGCCTCCCTCCGTTGCGGCCTTTCCCGTTGCGGAGCACAGGCTCCGGACGTGCAGGC
>NC_041221.1:159380376-159383225 GCF_002837175.3 Physeter macrocephalus
GTTCCCTTTTCTCCACACCCTCTCCAGCATTTATTGTTTCTAGAGTTTTTGATGATGGCCAATCTGACCGGTGTGAGATGATATCTCATTGTCGTTTTGATTTGCATTTCTCTAATGATTAATGATGTTGAGCATTCTTTCATGTGTTTGTTGGCGATCTGTATATCTTCTTTGGAGAAATGTCTATTTAGTTCTTCTGCCCATTTTTGGATTGGGTTGTTTGTTTTTTTGTTATTGAGCTGCATGAGTTGCTTATAAATTTTGGATATTAATCCTTTGTCAGTTGCTTCATTTGCAAATATTTTCCCCCATTCTGAGGGTTGTCTTTTTGATGGTTTCCTTTGCTGTGCAAAAGCTTTTAAGTTTCATTCGGTCTCATTTGTTTATTTTTGTTTTTATTTCCATTTCTCTAGGAGATGGGTCAAAAAGGATCTTGCTGTGATTTATGTCATAGAGTGTTCTGCCTATGTTTTCCTCTAAGAGTTTGATAGTGTCTGGCCTTACATTTAGGTCTTTAACCCATTTTGAGTTTATTTTTGTGTGTGGTGTTAGGGAGTGTTCTAATTTCATACTTTTACACGTAGCTGTCCAGTTTTCCCAGCACCACTTACGGATTCTTTTCTCTACATTACAGTGTAGGTCAGCAATGAGTCCATGTTAGTCTACCAACTAGGGAAACTGTGAGAACCATGGCCAGCTGTTTATGTTAACACCTCAAATTCAGAATCTCTGGTATATGTACAGTTATTCATGGATTCAGATAAATCCAAGGTAATCTTCCTTCTTCCCTATCCTAGCACTCTTGGAATATATATATATATATCAATTGTCATATATATATATCAATTGTCATATATATATGTCTCTATATCAGTATAGAGATATAACTTCATGTTTCTAATTTGCTGAAACCCATCTTATGTATATATATACTAGCTCTTTCTGTGTAGGTCTTTGAAATCCTTTCCTTAAATTTTTCTGGAATCTGATTCTAGTCAAGGGTCTGGAAGCAAAGTTGGGTAGTGGCATTGGGTATTGAAAGCATTAGCATCCCCTTGAAAGAGCACTGCCTTGAATTAGGTCATTAAAGGTATTCAAGGAAAGTATGTTGTCTCTTCAGATGCAGGATGCAGGAGTCCTGTAAAGGATGCCAGTGAGATTTAGAGTGTCAAAGTACTCATATACATCTACATCTACCCAATATCCCCATTCCATTCCTCAAGGTACTACCCTTTTCCAAACTGTGGCCTAGCTTTCATATGTGACCTGGTAGGTCTATGAATTCATTTGGTTTTCCAACCTGCAGAATCAAAAGTTGACTCTCTTTTTCAGATAGATCAACCCTAAAACCTATAAAAGGAAATATTTCTTTAGGGCAGTCATAGGAGTTCTATATGGTTTTCTGACCATATTGTGAGCTGAAAATTGAAAGTACTGGTCTTGACATTTTCTTCTTGAATGTTCTCCAGTGCAGTCAGAATTAGCCGTGCTACTTTACGACCCTTGAGTGCCTTGCAACCTACATTATACTGTTGCAGAAGCTACTTGATCTGTTTCATTTAAAGCTTCTACAGGTAATAATTTAAATAGCTATTTAACACTGAGTGATTTGGAACATCACTATGCTATTTTCTGCTCTGCAGTATTGTGGGCACTTCCTTGAACCCTAACCATTAAAGATTAACTATCCTACCTCACCATCATGGAAGGTTTCTTTTCTGGAATTAATTCTGGTAACAAATATTGTATTTGAGATTGATCAGAACAAAATCATACACCCCTCTAGGTATTCCTGGAGGAATGGATGGGATATAAGACAGGAAATTGGGTACTTATAGGGCAGTTGGCAAGAGTGGAGGATCAAAGTTCAGGGAAACTACCAATATCTCACATTTGCTATGAATTTTCATTTTTATTTTTATTCAGAATGGCAAGAAATTTTAGAAGCTAAAGGAATAATCACTATAGCTTACAGCCTAGAATCAGATGATTTGCTAAAGGGTTCCTGTAAATTTGCACATTTTAATCTACCCACCTGCTCATTGTTGCTGGAGTAGCAACAATATTGCTTCTGCTTGCCTTTCACCTTTCAGTCTAATTTGCATGACTTTCATTGCTAGACGATAAGCTAGACACGCGCTGGCAAAGTATTTTCATATAGGTTATAAGTGAGGGGTTAATTACATATTGCATATAGTTTTTAACTCTTAATTCACGACCTGACAATTGATTAAAATGCTTACTAATTACTAGCTGTTGCTATTGTAACTCTTCTTCAGCAATATCACTTATAATTAACTATCTCTTTAAGTGTTGTAAGTATATATAACTACTGTAGTATAAAAACTATCAAGATATACAATAGCAGATTAGTTAATTAAAGCCCCCTTCTCTTGTATTAATAGAGTTCTAACTCCTCTTAACCGAAGAATGCTCTTTGTCTGGGTTATCATTCTAAGGTAATGCAATATTCTTCTTTAACTTCTGAAGACATAGGAAGGAAAGTCTTTTAAAACTTGTTTTCCAAAGGTACAATCATAGAATAACTGCTACTTTACACACAGGATCACATTTAATTCTTCACAGGTATGTCATGAGGCAAATATTTCAAGTACCTCTCTTTTGCAGGTAGATAAATTGTGGACCCCTTGAACTGAATAGCAGGCACAAACTTAAAGAGTTATTAAGCAGTACAACTGCAGCGTCTAAACTACCAACTGCTACATGATTTTACTTCTCAGAGTACAGATAAGATTACATTTTTAGACTCTTACCATTAAATCTTGTTTTCTCCCAGAACCTAAAATAACTCTCTTTCTCCCCCTCCCTCCCCCCTCCCTCCCTCCCTC
>NC_041221.1:159383467-159428610 GCF_002837175.3 Physeter macrocephalus
TTTTTTTTTTTTTTTGCGGTACGTGGGCCTCTCACTGTTGTGGCCTCTCCCGTTGCGGAGCACAGGCTCCAGACGTGCAGGCTCAGTGGCCATGGCTCACGGGCCCAGCCGCTCCATGGCATGTGGGATCTTCCCGGACCGGGGCACGAACCCGTGTCCCCTGCATCGGCAGGCGGACTCTCAACCACTGCGCCACCAGGGAAGCCCTCTCACTTTTTATTAAATTCCTTAGGCATGCCTCTCCTGGCAAAACAGTATGATTACAACATTACTACTTATGTATTTCAATTGTCCTCAAACACAACTGTTTACTACACAAAATGGCAACACTTAAATAATTAAGAACTCTTCATCACTTAGGAGAAAATGCTCTCTTATCGGACTTCTTTTGCACATTATAAAGAAATGCAACCGAGAGTTGCAAGTTAGTTATATCTATTCATAAGACAGGATCTAACCTTGAAAGTAGTAAAATGTAATTTTTAAAGTGTATTTCATAACTCAGTCTTGCCCATTAATTTAGGCTGACTTTTCCCTAATTGATACAAATTAATCAAGTCATACTTAATTCTTCCCATAGGTATGTACACACACACACACACACACACACACGCACGCACACACTAGCAAACAGATTTCATACAGATGTAATTGCAATAGTTTTCTATTTTTTAATCTTTCTTCTGGCAATATTGCTCCATCCATCCATTTAAAATATAATGAAAGTACACCAGCTCCTTTTAACTATGCAATGTTGATTGCATTCAATTAATTAAATAGAGAAAGAAAATGGTGCCCAATCACTTATTGAAATTATTGCTGAAGAGCTATATTTTTTTCTCTAGCTACCCCTAGAAATTCTTCCCAGAGGATGTAATACAAATTAGTCAGCTCCAAAGGGTTAATACAAGCACCATCAAGCCACTCCTTTACCTGGCAAATTATATCACTCTTCAGCATGTGTCACTTGCACAACTTTTCAGCTCTTTCCTTCCTAAGATAATAGGCCCGGAAGCTGGATGCTGCTGCGCTTCGGCACCTGTCATTTTGACATTTCATGCTTTCTTTAGAAAAGAGAAGTTGGTAGAATGTGAGAAAAGTGGAACTTTGACAGGTTGTCAGAATATCTTGCAGCACAAACCAGCCTGCCAGCCAGCCTGTTTTCTGGTATATTTCAAAGTCTCCTTGCAAACGAACTGCAGTTACTGACTGCAGAACTTCTTAAGTAGGAAGATTCTTTACTTTTTACAGATTGAAATTAAATAATTTCACTTGAAATTGGTTTAAATTTTAGGTGGCTTACTTACAGTTGCATATCAACTAAAATATAACTTGGACAAGCCAAAACTGATAAAAGTATCTTAACTGTTTCTTTTATTTGAATTTAATAGTCTTTGATTGAGGACGAGCATCTATAAGTCCAAAACAGTCCATGAAATGACCTTGAGCTTGCAACCAGTGAATAGTTAGTGTCTCGTTCAAACTAAAAGGGTCTGGCATGCAGGCACAAGCAAGGCAGCAGGGAAAAATAGGTCAGGAACTATGCCTTTAAAAATACTACCAACAAAAGGAATAAGAATGTAGGTTAGCTGTGATAAGCCATGGGAAATGGTCATGCAGACAAATGGTCTGTATAAAATATGTTAGTGAGGGCAAGATCTCCTATCAACTACACTTCAGTTGGGAATGTTTCCAGCTGCACAGACTGCCTCAGAAGGAAAAACAAATAGTGCAATATAGTAGAGTCAAATTATTGATGGGAAAAGTATTTTATTTCTTTTATCTGAACTTGATACCAAGAAAAGTAAAAAAGAATGAAGAAAATGTTATGTAACACTCCTAGAATTTCTGGTATCGTTATTTAGAGATAATTCTGACTTTCCTAACATCAATGTTTTCAGATCCCCCTCCTTATCACAAGATAGTAACTGTAAACCAGTATGTAGCTCACTCTCGTATAATTTGTATGTCTTTCTATGCATATCTTCTTTTTTTTCGGGGGGGCTGTGTTGGGTCTTCGTTGCTGTGCATGGGCTTTCTCTAGTTGCGGCGAGCAGGGGTTACTTTTTGTTTTGGTGCGTGGGCTTCTCATTGCGGTGGCTTCTCTTGTTGGGGAGCACTGGCTCTAGGCACACAGGCTTCAATAGTTGTGGCATGTGTGCTCAGTAGTTGTGGCACGTGGGCTTAGTTGCTCCGCGGCATGTGGGATATTCCTGGACCAGGGATCAATCCCATGTCCTCTGCATTGGTAGGTGGATTTCTAACCACTGTGCCACCAGTGAAGTCCCTCTATGTATATCTTTGAAACTACTTTTAAAAAGGAAAATTATTTGGGTTTTATTTAATTGAGACTTTATGGCATCTAGGGAATAAATGCCAACAGTTAATGTTCATCTAACTTCTTCAATAAACCTTACATCTGTGACTTTTTAATAATACACATTGCTAAAATCATTGTATTATATGTAATACAGTCTTCATCTATATGACATAGTGCACTCCTCTAGATGTTATATCCGCCTTTTCCATCTGACACAGGATTTAAAGATATGATAACCTGCCCCACATACACTGGCTTCTAAGGGAATTTTCCTGAAACACAATTGTTACTGTCCAAATGACTCTGTTTTATACTGTGTGACTCCCCTGACACATTCAAACATTGTTTAAAAAAAAAAAAAGGATGATTACTGGCAAAGGCTAGCCCCAAATCTCCTTGATAACAAACAAATAAACAAAACGGTTAGCTCCAACACAGCATTTACCAGGTAGAAATGGAACATAATCAATAAGAATGCCTTGAATTTG
Source organism: Physeter macrocephalus (assembly GCF_002837175.3). Lineage (NCBI taxonomy): Eukaryota > Metazoa > Chordata > Mammalia > Artiodactyla > Physeteridae > Physeter > Physeter macrocephalus. The sequence continues at coordinate 159,386,276 of NC_041221.1, forward strand.
AGTGCGTCTGGTCTGGCAAACCAGCTCTCCATGTGAAAGATCAGTGATGGCATAGGAGGTAAGGTAATCAATGGTTAGCTAAATCAGGTGGCAGATAGAGGATATGTGCAAGGAAAAGCAGAGATGCCATGACAGAAAAAGGCTGCTCTCCAAGGTCCTGACAAGTTTTAAGTAATGTCCATTCTTATTATAAGCATTTCTCCTGAAGCAACTTGAGTGGACTTGTTCCTTAATACCAATAAACAACTGATTATAACAGACCTTTCTAAGCAAATGTGAGCTATCCATAAAAATCATTATCCCTTACATTTGAAGATTATATTTCTGAACATTCTACTGTTCACCTGATGGTAAAACATGATGCATTTGCCTAAGTCCTTTCAATCCTATTCATATATATTAACCTCTTACCTGGAGGACCTTGTTTTCTTTTTTATTTCCTTTTTTAACTTTTACATTAACTCTCTCTTTTGCAACTCAGCCTCTTTTTGTTGGTGGGCATGCACTCTTTTTTCTATCTTAGGATGATTCACTCCATCTCTTATATAGAGACCTTTACCAATTTTGTATGGTAAAAAAAAAAAAAAGCATATATTGTGTTGCTTGTTTGTTATTTTTTTAATGAGGAGTATATGTGTCAAAAAGTCCTAGGCTGTGATTCAGGGCACCCAGATTCTAGTTCTTTCTACAAATATGGGACCTGAAAAGTATCACTTCACTTTTTGATTGCTAGCTTTCTTATTTATAAAATTGCTAGTTTTCTTATCTATCAATAATATTACTGACTCATAGTTTGTTGTGAAGTTTAAATGGAATTTCATGCATAAAATTTCTTACCATGATATCTGAAAATTGGCTGATGTGTAATAACATGTGAGGAATTTAGACCTGAGAGACTTTGTTCAATCTTTGAGGTATATCCTCAGGAAATCTTATATTTTTCTTTATTCCTCCAATTTCTGAGCATAAACCATTTATATATATATATATATATATATATATTTATTTATTTATTTATTTATTGAGCACCAATAATTAATTACCAATTCATTAAACATATTTGTTTATTAATTCTCTCATTGAGTTTCTGTCCCTTGGAAAATGTTTATTTAATAGGTAATGACAGTTAACTTACATTAAGTACCCCTTATGTGCTATAAATTTCATTTTCAAATACTGCAAAAACCTGTGGAGGTCTCATCACTCTTATTTCACCACTAAGGAAACTGAGACAATGACTATTTAAGTAAAGGACCCAACTATGAGTAATTGGAAGAGTCAATGTTCAGATACTTGTGGATTTGATTTATGAGCCTGGACCTTTAACTACTAAGCTTCCTGCCCATTTGCTTCTCCACATTTTATCCTTCTCCCACTGTCCACATTGTGTCCCACTTTCCAAAGTTTTCTGTTTGTAATTCTAACAACCACAATCCTCTGTATTTTATTATTCGATGTTCGATATGTTTTAGTCATGACACCCTAAATAGACTGTGTAGAAATTCAGGAAGGAGGTCGTGGTTTAAATGTTTGTATACCTTTGGGAGTATACCAATAGCAAGGAGTATGGGTGGTGGAAACCTTCAATCTGTCGTAGGTCAGTCAGAGCATAGGTAACAATCTGGGCTTGCAACTGACTTCTAAAGTAGGAGTGTGTGTGTGTGTGTGTGTGTTTGTGTGTGTGTGTGAGTGTGTGTGTGTGCACGCGCGCATGCGCGGTCATGTGGGACTGAAATCTTAACCTATGGACACTATGTCTTGGTGGATAGTATCAGGATTGGGCTGAATTCTTAGGTACCAGCAGGCTGTCCAAGAATTGCTTGTTGGTATGGGGAAATTGTACCCCCTCGCCCCAGAACATCCCAGAAATTTGGATCCCAGAACACCTGCAAAATGCTTAATGTAGTGGTTTGCATTCACATGTGACCCATGAAGTTTCGCATGAATTACAGTAAAAAAAAAAATCACATGTTCTCTGTGGCGCTTTAAGAAAGCATCATCTTACTTAGTGATACACCTTTCATCTGTGTTTCATCATTACACAAAGTTTACTTGTTTCTGTTTCTCTATTTTTCTGGGAAAGGGAGCAGTGGTGAGAGATGATTTTATGCTACTTTTGAACATCCAGTTCAAAAGGGGTTCTTTTTTTGGAATAAACAAAATTCTTGTACCGGTGATTTTATGGTGTCTCAAGAGAGACCTTCCAAACAAAATTTTGTCTCAGAAAACCACAGTCCTCAAATCAGTCATAACCTTCTCAGGCCTCTCAGATGATTTTGTGCTATATTAAAATGATTATATTTGTCTCTCCACTCAAATTTGAATCTCTTCAGAGCTAGTTCTACATCCATATTATTATTTTTATTATTTTTGTAAATCCCTTGTTACAATGTTTGGTCCCATAGCAGGCACCCAATGAAATCTAATAGAATGAATGAATTATGTACTGGCCTTAAAGCCTGATTCAGGTTCTGTGTGACTCTCCGTGGCTTACTGAAAAAGACGATGAGATATTTGTGGATACTGGCCTCACTTCTTTCAAATCCTGTTGCATGAAACCCTGGTTTTACTTCTTCCTTATTTTCACTGTATCTCACCTTCTTCTCCCTTCGTCAGCTCTGTCAATTTTCCCTAGATGCCAGAGGACAGAAAGGACTTGTTCTATCCAAATCAATATTTCTCCAAGTCCTTTTGCTTCATGCTTGAACCTCCTCTTTTGAAATTCAGAAGTTAAGAATATGAATCCTCACTTCTTTGGACTCTGTCTGGTAAAGGTATCCACTTGACTAACTTCTTAGAGAGGAATGACTCACTAGGTAATAAGGAATAGTCAGGTGGAGGTGGGGACCTGAGGTATAAATATATATATATATATAACCATATATTACTATATTTATAATACTATTACTATTGAATGAATGAAAATTTTCTATAATTTTAACAATAAAAATGCATAGTGTACTGTTAAAAGATTTATTGATAAAAGGTCTTAAATCATTAGCTCTTATAGCTAAATAAGTGACCAAGACTTCAGTGTTGAATCCCCATCTGAGACCTACCAGATTCATTGCAGAGTCTGATCATCTGCAAAAGGAAAAAAATAAAAGGTACAGCAGTCTAGTGAATGTGTCTGGGTTCCCTGCCCTTCATTCAATCCCAATGTCCTCTTCCACGTCTCTCAGTAACTTCAGCTGGGTTATCTTCAGGGCAGGGAGACCTCAGTGATGGAACTTCCCCTGGCATAAGAGCATGACTACAGACCTCCTGTAGGAAAGATCAAGCTACCTTTCACCTACAAAATGTGTTTGTTCCAGTCTGAGAAGGCTGGAGTCTCTGTGTTGGGGACATCATTAAAAAGCACAGATAAGCTAGAGTCCACTTTGGAGGTCCTCATAGTAAAGTCAAAACAGTTTTTTTGTTAATAAAACTCATTTCATTCTGAAGGATTCCAAAGAGCCAGGGAAACTGTCTGGATTTTGCAACAGTAAAATATTGATAACTGAAATCGTTCGCTCTACCACATTACGGAAAGGAGGAAATTTAGGTCAAGGACACAGGGGTGGCCCCTGATCTTCTACAGTGCTATGTAGTCTTTAATGTTCACACAGAATTTGCTTTTTAAGGCATTATCTGAAAGATGCACACATTCTAAATTGTGCAACACTCAATTTATCTACCTTGGAAGGATGAATGGTCGAGTGAGTCCTGCTGAGATCTGAGTCTCTGCGCCCAGGGATTGGAAATGTTTGAACCAGCTGCTTAGCCCAATAAGCCAACTTTCCACCCTCCTACAGGACAGCCTCTCTGCAGAGGAGTTCAGCTTCACCAGTCATTTCCCCTTCCACCCTTACATTTTCCAGAAACTAAACAGTAGTCAAAGGAAAAAGGTAAACAAAGCTACCTCCTCAGAATTTTCTGTGAATCAGAGTGCGATTCAATTTTTGTGCTCTTTGTGGAAACATGACAAAGACCATGGAAGGCAGTTCAAGAATAATTTAATGCCTCTGATTCAATTTCTAGATGAAGGACAGAGGCTCAGGATGTTCATCTCTCAATGCCCAAATACAGTTCTCATTGATTCTACCTCAGAAGTGTACACAAATGTATCTGCTCTTCTCCATCTCAACTGCCACCAGCATCATGCAAGCCATGGGTGTCTCCAGTGAACTAAACTTCCTAAACAGATTGTATCACCCCTCTTTTTTTAAACATTGTGATGTTTTTTATTTATTTAGACTAAAACACAAATTCCTTTACACAGCTTCCAAAGTCCTATATGTCCTGGCCTCAGACTGTTTTTCTGACCTGATCTTCTACTGCTCCTTCCACTCATACTTGAGGCACCACCACTTTCTTCTATTCCTCAGACACAGCAAGCTCATCCCCACTGCGGAGCCCAGGCACTAGCTATTCGTTCTGCCTCCAAAACTCCCAACCCCACATTCAATGACTGGCTCTTTTTTTGTCAGCATTTTCAAGCTCAAGTCTTACCTTCTCCAAGGACCTTTACCTCACAATCCTACCTAATATTGTCTCCTCCCCTCCCCTGTTACTTTTATCCCACAATCTTGTTGTTTTCCTAGTACTATGTATACTCTCTGGGATTATTTTGTTTGCTTTGTTAATATAGTTTCACCCACCAAAAATTAATTTTCATATAAAGAGGAACCCTACCTCTCTTGTTCACTGCAGTATCCGTAGTGCACAGGACAATTCCTGGAACCTAGTAAGGTTCAAACATTTATTGAAGAGAGGCAAAAAGAATAGAAAGAAGGATTAAGAGTCAGTCTTTGCTGTATAGTAAGTTCTGCTGCATAAAAATTACAATGCATCAGGTAATTTTTCATGATAAATTGTTTAGTGAAGAAAAGGGGTTGAAAAACAATTTGTATGGTAACAGGGCTTTGGACATTTATTTGTGTGCATGCATGGATGCATGCAAAAACATGTTTTCTAAAAAGTGTAGGAAATACGCTGAAAGAAAATATATGTCAACATTTTGACCTCAGTCTGGAATATTTTCTGTTCCTGTATTGTCTTAATTCTCAAGACAGTAAACATATCTTACTTCTGTCTTAAAAAGTTATCTTAAGTCTGTATGCCTCCTGCTTTACTCGAAACTGTTGCAAACACAGAAACTCAACTCATATTGGCTTAAATAAATCAAAGTTTTTACTAGATTGTGCAACTGTTTTGCCAAAAGGCCAAGGGTGCCACAGCCCTTTTACTCCATTTGGTCTCATACCTTGTATTTCAGCAAAACTTTCTCCAAAAGAAATGGAGAACATGACTGCTAAAAGCCTCCAGATTCATATTGTCAACTGGAAATTAAAATCGAAATTAAAGTTGACATTAAATTTAAAATTGAGAGGCAAAAGGAAGTGTCTTCTCCACTAGCTTCAACAACAATACTAATCTGAGGAAATGGCCCTGGTGGGGCAGGCCTGGATATCCATCTCTGAACAAATCATTGGACCTTTGCCAGGGCTGCATGCCCATCCCTAGGTAGGCATGGGAGCCACAGTGCATAACCAGAAAATGTAAAAAAAAAAAAAACAACAAACAGTAGCCATCAAACCCTTTTCACCACTAATTTAAACTACCTCTGCAACTTTAAAAATATATTTTGTGGAATCTTCTGTTTAAATTTCAGGGCAAAAAAGAAACACAATACAAAACTGAAGTGATAATAAAGGTTAGGAGGAAAAAATAAAATACTTGAATGAGATATCTTGTTAGAAGGAATACAAGAATTATCCATCACCTAAAAGGACGACGATTAGAAAAGGAGACTGAATTGATTGGAAGAGAAGTTGTCATTCTATATATATGATCCAAGTAATTTTGTGCAAATGTTTTCTCCAAAGACTATGCCTGTTGAAAATGAGGGAAAAAATGGTAATTGGTTAAGCACTTGGGGAGATTCATAATTCCCCCAGAGAATCTGACAGTACAGCTGAGACATTCAGTCACAATCAAAGCCTTGGTGTTGTATCCTCAGACTTTCTAAAACCTGGACATGGAAATTAGACACTGAGATGTAAGGAGTGTGGTGGAGTTGAAAGGAAATTGGATGGGGAATAAGGAGATTGGTTTCTTCTTGACTGCTGCTCTGTTAGTTGAGTGACCTTGGAAAAGTCAATTAAATTTTCAACATGTAGAGTTCTCATTTGAATGGAAATAGTTAATGAAATTTTAATTTATAATTTAGGAATGCAACATAGTGTTCAGCTGGCACACAGTTAGTGCTCAATATACCTTTTTTCCTGAACCAAAATGATTTTGGTGAACATTTTCACTTCATGATATGTAAGGAAATTCTTTTTTCTCTTTTATGTATTCTTGAGATCCTACCATTTCCCTTTTAATGCTATATTTGCTTAATAAGTTATCAGTTTTGCTGGGTGAAATGCAGAGCTGACCATGTAAAAATAAAAAGTACCTTCAGAGTGAGCCTGTAGGGTCTAGGAGACACATATGGATCTGTATTCAGGCTGAAACCCAGACGTGTTCAAGATTGGAGTTGGTATAGAATATTAAGGACGAAACTGGGAATGAGAGGATCTATACAGAGTTTGTTTGAATGCTAATAAATCGTGAAATCACTGCTTCCTGGCTACTGGGATTTGCTGCATAAGAAGCCAGCAATTCAACAAAGAACGGGGTTCCCTACAGAACTCCCATTTCTGACTCTAACAAATACACTCTAGGAGGAAAAAGGCAGAGTAGGTGTTAGGAAAGAAAATTGAGGAGATTTCAGAAATGGGAGGGATCCTTTGTTCCAGAATCTTACATATGTATAATTGTTATTTTAATATTAATCAAGCCTTGGTGGCAGAATTGTGATGGCTTTTTGAACGGGACTCCTATCCACACAGCTGGTTGTTGAGTTAATTTACTTCTTTTAAGGGTCCCCTTGTGCTCTTTTGATATTGTTTTCTGTGTGCAGTCTCCCTCCTGCATCTTGAGCTAAGTCAATCTACCTGTCTGAATTTAATGTACTCTGACATGGGCCTGTTCAGAAGGGGAGATACTGCACTGACACTGGAAACAAGATCCACATGAGACAGTACCTTTCATTGCTTTCCCCCTGCCAGGAGGCTGTGGGAAAACCTCCCCAGAAAGAACTGATGAAGAGGGAAAGCACACGGGCCACCTGGGCTGTATGTAAGGAGAAGCTGAATCCAGAAACAATTCTCCCTGAGCAAACATCCCTAGTTCTCCTCCCCACAAATCCTCACTGTGGAGTGAAACTAACTTAACAAGATATCCCCATTTCCTCTGAACAGTGGTGAAAATATTCCTACAGGACTTTATTAAGACAGACCCCATAGTACTCATCAGCCCAATGAAAGGGAAAAATCCTGCTGTGGCTTTTCTACCCACAACACCACTGCAATTAAAGAAGAAGCCAATATCAAAGCAGACAGGTAACTTTATAAGCACACCAGGCATCTGTCCATGCCCAAGGCCACATTTTTAAAGGAAAGAGCCATTATTTTTCCGGTGGTACAGGAGAGAAGCTGCAGGACACACGGGTTAAATTGAAAAGGCGTTATAAGTACCTTAGGAGGTTAACAGTATCACCTGAAGCCAGGTTCCTATCAGTTATGGATTCAGTAGTTTTTTGGAATTTGATGAGGTCTAAGGGGATGTTTTCAAAGGGGAAGTGTGATTGGCCCTCTAACTTGGCAGCTGTTTAGCGTCCCATGCAGAGCTTATGAGAAGTTCTTTATTTTCCATGTGGATCTGGTGTTCCTAAGGCAGTATGTGCTCCCTGCCAGTATGAACCAGGATGTTAAATCACAGCATTTTCACTTCAGTAATGGGTTGAGTGGAAAGTGGGCTGTGGAGAGATGACAGAGGGGCTCAGTTCTTATTAGGAAACACAAAATATGAATTTGATTTTCTCTGTTTTCCTCAAAAGTGAAATTTTGGCAAAAGTTTTAGATTCAGAAATAAGACAAATCTAGCAAATTACTGCACTGCATTATTATGGGCTGGAAAGGTAATTACTTCCATGCTCACTCTTGGACTCTCCCAATACTCCCCATTCCTAACTCTCCTTTATAATATTCCTGGTGGGAAATCTTCTTAATCCTCATTTGTGTGTTTCATTTGGGAACCCTGATGAGGGTTCGGGGATTTAAGACTCTTGTCCTTCAACTAGGTTAGTTTCTTACAAAAGAAAATAAAAGAATAGAGGAAGATCACCTACAATTCCCTCTGATCTTGGGAAGTGTTACGACAAAAATTTTCTCTGTGGCTCACAGTTCAATTTCACACTTTGTACAAGGCTATCTTAGTGCTTTGGGGTTCAACAGATCAATTTAGACTGTGTAGTTTTCTGTCTTTGTTTGCATTGTTCTTTTATCGGGCTGCAAGGCTGCTTTTCTTTTAGCAAAATGTCAGATGGCGGTGAATTTGCTCAATTAGCTTTGCAAATGTGTGTTTGACTTCCTATGGCATCTTTCTCCTCCTTTCTTTGTTGTGTGTTTCTTATATTTCAAAGGGGGACATCAGATATACTCTTCTTTTGAAAGAATTAGCATTTTAATTCATAGGTGATAGTCTGCAGTTGTGTTTCTGATCGTGTTTTTAATTAAAGGAGAAATACACATGCATTCTTTTCCCATTTGATTCAGTTATTTTGGAGGTGAGGAAAATACTTAAATTTCGGCTGCACTGAAGGTAATATTTTGACATAAAGTGACTTTATCACATAAAGTAGTTTAATCAATGGATTCAGTGTGGCCTACAAACTACAAAACCACTCTTTTCCCATCTTGTTTGCATAAGCCCTTATAATTTTAGTTACAGGATCTGAAAATACGTGCAAAGAAACAATAAATCTTTTAGTTTAAGTATCACAGGGATTGGAAAGATACATTTGTTCTCTAATAAGATAAAATCAACAAAGCAATTTTTAAAATACTTGACAGTGATTCTGGATTCTTATTTAATGGGAGGGAAAAAAAGATAGGATTGAATCAGAGTAATGGAGGTAAAATAGTAAAATGTGTGATAATATACACCATTCTTTTCTATCATCGAGTCCTTTGATATTTGAGTAAGTTTTGCTAACCTCAAACAATAGTTCATTATCCTCATGAATATCTTAGACCTCTTCTTAGTTCTTGTAGGTAAAAACAGGTAAAAAACGTTCATCTTTGTCCACTTTTTTCTTTCCCCAAGTAAGAAAGTGGTGGGTATAGCACGTGAAATACAGCTGAAGGTGTTCAAAGAGCCACTTGACTGCTGAAGCTCGGTGTCTCTTATCTGTATCAGGATTCAGTTTCTTTGAAGTTAATTCAGAGATTATATTTCACACCTTTAAAAATTCCTTAAATAAGAATGTGTATTATACCTTTTCCTAAAATCCTCTGGAACATCAGTTTGAAATGAAGCTGAGTGTTCCACTGGTTTCCGTTTTAGCTGTGGAGTTGGGGGAGAGATGCAGCGTTTGAAGTTTCTTCCTCTATTAGTTATCAACGGGACAGTGGAAACATTAAAAACAATGCCTTTTTCTCTTTCTTTTTTCTCCCTATCAGCCTTCAGTTTTGCTCCACTCAGCTGGAAAAAATATACTTTTCATCATGGCATAGCACGTAAAGTTATAAAATACACCTGATGTGTATGGCTTTCAGTGGGTAGCTAATTGACTAGAATCTTCAGGTGTTATAAATAAAGTCTGTGACGCGTTGGTAATAAAGGTGTTTTCCCCAGCTTCGGAAGGAAGGTGCTGGTCGCAGAGAAGGAAAGAGAGTCGCTGCTGAAAGTAAATTTACTCAAGGTTAGTAGCATGTTTGGTTACTTCGGTTTGGGAAAACATCAATTTTTCTGTATAAAGCATTGTGTTCCCCAGAGTAGAGGGATTGGTGTGCAGAGCAAAAATATTTGATGAGCCAATGCATTGTTCATGCTGGCGTGAGAGCAAGTCTTATTTGACCTCAGTGTGAGTAGGGAGAGAGGTTGGACGTGCCCCAAAGAAATTGTAATGGAAGAGCCTTGTGTGTTTCTCCCAAGAAAGCCAATAACCTGTTGAGAAGTATATGTAAAACTGTCATCTGAGTAGTAGTCTGGCAGTGTAAGAGCAGACAAATAAGACTGAAATCTGGGGTTTCAGTTACAAGTTTATGAGGTAGCTTCTCAATTCAGGGCTAAAATCTTGTAATATGTGAAATTACCTATTTTTTAAAATGTAATTTAAGAACATTAGTCAACGTGGTGAAAATATTTCAAATTCCTAATGCTTAATTTAAATTTAATAGGTTTCTATTTTGAACTAAATATAAGATTGGGGGATTAATGAGGCCATAATATTTCATTGCTTGGAGCCTCTACATATTTTCAAGTCTCCTTGTGTGAGATGTTATTAATTTAAAGTGAATATAATTGTAATAAAGTTTTGCCACTCACAAGAGTTTCAACTTAAGTTCATTGTGTTAAATAAAATAATGGCCTAAGAATGAATAGATATCCATTTTTATCTTGAAGGGCAAACAATTACTAAATTAAAGATTATTAACTATCAAAAGTCACGCCCAAGAGTGCATTAATTTATCAGCTCAAGGCCTTCTCTGCTGATTATTTTTTTTTTTACTGTGTCTATAAGAACCATAACTTGTAATTTTGTTTGTTTTTCTTAAACTACTTAGTACCTCCTATAAAAACAACTAGAGAAACCTCTTAAAATAGAAAACATAGCAGTTCTTTTATTTCACTTTATGACCTCTTTTAATACCTAAGGTAATGGGCTGTTGGCTTAGAAATCTAAAGTCTTGTGTTTTTTTTTGTTTTTTTTTTTACTGTTATGGAAAAACCTCTTAAAATAGAAAACATAGCAGTTCTTTTATTTCACTTTATGACCTCTTTTAATACCTAAGGTAATGGGCTGTTGGCTTAGAAATCTAGTCTTGTGTTTTTTTTTGTTTTTTTTTTTACTATTATGGAAATTGAGAATTTCTGCCAGCAATTAAAGGGCAATATCGACTGTTAAAACAAATGTGGATATTGTCAAGTCTTAGTATGTTTATTTTTGTAAATATTTGTTCTCAGTTACAAAATTCGATTACTCCATAGATTACAGATAAAAAAGCAAATAGATAAATATTTGAAAGTTTATTCAGATATATTTATTGAGGTTTTATTACATGCCAGGTTCTGTTCTAGGTAGTGGAAATGTGACCAATTGAAAAACAAGTAAAGGTTTCTGCCCTTCTTGAATATATGTGTATATATATACATATATATACACACACACACACACACACACACACATATATAATGAAATGGGAATATAATAACAATGTGACTGTGCTGTGGCAAAAACAAAATGTGGAGCACAGAAAGAGGATTTGAGAGTGCCAGAGGAGTGGGAGAGGTTGGAGATCAAGTTACAGTACAAAACAGCCTAGGGTAGGCTTCACTGAGGAAGTGAGACCTGAGCACAGAACAGGAGGGGTGTTGGTGAGGACATGGAGAACAGGGAACCCTGTGCCCTGTTGGTAGGAATGAAAGTTGGTGCAGCCACTATGGAGAACACTGTAGATGTTCCTCAAAAAGTTAGAACTATCATATGATCTAGCAATTCCACTTCTGGATATTTATCTGAAGAAAACAAAAGCACTAACTCGAAAAGACATCTGTACCTCCATGTTCATTGCAGCATTATTTACAATAGCCAAGATACAGAAACAACCTAAGGGTCCAGTATTAGATGAATGGATACAGAAATTGTTCTCTCTCTCTGTCTCTCTCTCTCTCTCTCTCTCTCTCTCTCTCTCTCTCTCTCTCTCTATATATATATATATATATATATATATAATATATATAAAATTCAGCCATAAAACAGAAATATACCATATGATCTCTCTTATATTTGGAATTTAAAACAACAAAAAAACAAGCTTATAGATACGGAGAATAGATTGGTGATTTCCAGAGGCTGGGGGTGGGGGGATGGGAGAAATGGGTGAACTGTGTTTTAGTTTAAATAAATTGAGTAATTTATAATAATAATAAATCGTTTTGTTTTGAGGTATAGTTGATTTACAGTGTTGTGCCAATCTCTGCTGTACAGCAAAGTGACTCAGTTATGGTATCTCCTTGTTTTGATTTGCATTTCCCTGATGACATGTGATGTGAAGCATCTTTTCATGTGGTTGTTTGCCATCTGTGTGTCTTCTTTGGTAAGGTGTCTGTTAAGTTTTTGGCCTACATTTTAATCAAGTTATTGGGTTTTTTAAATTAAGTATTCTTTGTATAGTTTGGATAACAGTCCTTTATTGTATATGTCTTGCAAATAAAAAAATAATAATAATAATCATACCTTGGGGGGATAGCAGAACTCTAAGCAGGTTGTGTGGTTTAGGCCCAGAAGCCAGGGGATGAGGCTTCTTGAAGGATGGCTGCTTAATGGCCAAAGTCTTTATGGTTGGCCCCTCTTGTCCTTAGTTACTGGACAGTCATTCTTCCAACCAGAACAATTGCAGTTTAACATTCCAAATACAGTACATTCTTTGTTGATCTCCTAGGACAACATGGATAGGGCAGAGAAAGTGGCTATTATTTCATGGACTTGAGCTGGGAGTTTGGAAATCACCTTTTCTAACTCTCTGAAATGATACAAAGGAGGCCTGAAGGGATTAAGTGATTTGCCTAAAAAGTTAATGACAAACTGTGGCTGGAGTCTGACTCTCTTGACCTCCCCTTGCCAGCTTCCCTTCCAAAGCAAATCCTTATAATTATTAACTCCAGTTGTTACACAGATCATAGGTAGTTGGATATTTGGGCAAATGTGCAGAAGTTTTGAAGAAAACCTAAGGGAACTGTAGAGGTCCTGTGGTAGAAGGTATGCTGGAGCCTGTTTTTAATCAATATAATTGAAACTGCTAGAATTCAGAATGTGTTGTTTTCCCCATGATTGGACTTTCCACCCTGGTTTAAACAATTAACAATTCTAAGACTTTAAATCCATGTTTTTCTAACTATAAAAACAATTTGGGAGTATGTAGTAACTAGAAAATACAAAAAAAAAAGATGAAAGAAAAAATCACATATAACCTCATAATTAAGGGGTAGCCCCTGTTCATATTGTGTAATGTTAACTGCTGATTTTCTCTTTATATGTCTCTCTCTTCCGATAGCTCTTTTTTTTTTTAACATCTTTATTGGAGTAAACTGCTTTACAATGGCGTGTTAGTTTCTGCTTTATAACAAAATGAATCAGCTATACATATATCCCCATATTCCTTCCCTCTTGCATCTCCCTCCAATCCTCCCTATCCCACCCCTCTAGGTGGTCACAAAGTACCGTGATAGCTGTCTCTTTTAAAAAAAAAAAAAAAAAAGAAATTAAATACTTAAATTTTAAACACAATAGACTAAAACCATATAGAGATGCTAGTAGGATCTGGAATAATGTATGCGAAGTGCCTGTTGCTCCAATAATTGGAGGCTGTTATGATGGTTGCCATTCATAGTGACAGCAGAGGAAACCAATATTACTGGTACCTTTGTTCATCCAGGACAAGCAGAGGCTATTTGCTAACCTGAAGAGGATGACAGATAGGGCAGGATTCCTTGCTGCTTGGGGGCAGAGCTTTGCCATGGCCACAAAGACAAACAAACAAAACCAGAAGGAGTGAGGGAGTTGGCCACGCAAAAAATCTGGGAGGAGATCATTCCCAAGAGAGAAACAGCTAGAGCAAAGGCCCTAAAGTGAGAGTGTGCTTGACATGTCATAAGAAAAAGAGGTCATTGTGACCCAAGCAGCATGAGCAAGTAGGATGACACCTCATGAGTGTCAGTGTAATTGGGCCAGATCATCGATAGCCTAATGACTATTTGCTTTTTTTAAAAAAAAATTAATTTTTTATTGTGTTATAATTAATACACAGTGTTACAACATTATATTAGTTTCAGGTGTATAACATAGTGATTCGATATTTTTATTCATTATGAAATGATCAATAAGACCAGTAACTTTCTGTCACCATATAAAGTTGTTACAATACTGTAGACTATACTCCCTATGTGTACATTACATCCCCCTGACTTATTTATTTTATAGCTGGAAGTTCATACTTCTTAATCCCCTTCACCTATTTTGTCAGTCCCCTAGAGCCCTCCCCTCTGGCAACCACCTGTTTGTTCTCTGTATCTGTGAGTCTGTTTCTGTTTTGTTTCTGTTTTTTAGATTCCACTTATAAGTGAAATCATAAAGGGTTTGTTTTTCTTGACCTGAGTTATTTCACTTAGCATAATACCCTTCAGGTCCATCAATATTGTTTCAAATGACAGGATTTCCTCTTTATTTATGGCTGAGTAGTATTCCTGTGTGTGTGTGTGTGTGTGTATGTGTGTGTCTATCTACACCACATATTCTTTATGCATTCATCTGTCCATGGACACTTATGTTGCTTCCATGTCTTGGTTATTGTACATAGTGCCCCTATGAACGTTGTGATGCATGTATCTTTTTGAATTAGAATTTTTGTCTTTTCCAGATATATGCCCAGGAATGGGATTGCCGGATCATATGGTGACTCTGTTTTTAGTTTTTTAAGGAACCTCCATACTGTTTTCCATAGTGGCTGCACCAATTTATATTCCCACCAGCTGTGCTAGAGCGTTGCTTTTTCTACACAACCTAGCCAACACTTCTTGTTTCTTGTCTATTTGACTTTTAATCTGAGAGGTTTCTAATTGGAGAGAAATGGGGACTTTCCAGTAAAATTGGATGGAAGAGTGAAATGTTTTAAATTTTAAAAGTAATAGATTGCTGGTGGGTGGATAAGGGGAGAAATGGTGGGGAGAAAAGGAAGCTATGAAGCATCTAGACAAGAGAATATGGTGATTCGGAGCAAAGTAGACCTTATGGAGCTCAGAAGTTGTTGAATTCTGCATTTATTTTGGAGGTAGAAGCAATGAGATCTTCTGATGCATTGGATGTAGGGGGTGAGAGAGAAAGACAAGGGAAGGATTGCATGAACAGCTGAAAGGATGCCATTTCCATCTGCTAAGATAGGGATGGCTCTTAGTAGTACAGTTTTTGGTATAAGGTCAGAAGTTCAGCTTCGGTGTTGATATATTAGGGTTTATGAGCAGACAATCCTGAAACTTGGGAGAGGTCTGAGCTGGAGCTATGAATCTAGGAGTTGGCATGTTGATAGTTTTTAAAACAAAGAAAATGGATGAGATCACCAAGAGAGTGAACGTAGTTAGTTCCAAAGACTGGGTCCTGGAGTTCAGCAACGTTAAGAGGTTGGAGATGAGAGAAACAATTAAAGAATGTAGAATAAGAGGGTACAGATCCAAGTATAGGTGGATGTGGTGGTGGTAGTCTGTGAAAGTCCTCTTGACATTGCTCTAATTTGGTTTGTGAAATTTTGGAAATTTGGGCAAGGTCACCAGTGGAAAGTGAAGATATAGGAGGAGATGCTAGGGGTTTAAGGAAGGAAGGTGGAAAATAGTCATAACCAAGAGAAAGTGAGAGAGCGGGCTGAGAAGTTATCTGATGTTTGCCTCACAGCATTAAGGACTCACTTTGAAATTCCTGGGTATGAATTTAAAGTGAAAACAACTAGTAATATGAGCTTTTCTTTAGGTACTATCAGCCTCATGGGTGCAGATTTGGAGTAGGTGGACTGTTGAATTTTCTCCAGATGTGATTTTTGTGAAGCTTTGTATTAAAGTCGGAGAAGGCAAGGAACAGAAGTGTGTATGTAAAGGAGGGATGATATTTGACCATGGCCTATAAACTGGGAAGATGGGAAGTGAGGAGATCTGGTGGATGAGGGAATTTGAAAAGCTGATAGAATGAAAAGTCGGGCTTCCCTGGTGGCGCAGTGGTTGAGAGTCCGCCTGCCGATGCAGGGGACACGGGTTCGTGCCCCGGTTCGGGAGGATCCCACGTGCCGCGGAGCGTCTGGGACCATGAGCCATGGCCGCTGAGCCTGCGCGTCCGGAACCTGTGCTCCGCAACGGGAGAGGCAAAAGACTTGAAGCTCCCAGGGCTGGGATACTCGAAGAATTTTGACTACAGCTAAGACCATATTTAGACAGAACATATCGAGTCAACATTTTGTGGCTTCTTACATTGTGTGCTGGGTAATTTCTACCTTATTTTCCCTTGATCCTCGCTTAGTGTCATTCCTCATAAAAGATGACTGTGAAGCAGTATAGCTTCGAACTTGTTTAAAATAGCTAGGAGGGCTTCCCTGGTGGCGCAGTGGTTGAGAATCCGCCTGCCGATGCAGGGAACACGGGTTCGTGCCCCGATCCGGGAAGATCCCACATGCCGCGGAGCGGCGGGGCCCGTGAGCCATGGCCGCTGAGCCTGCGCGTCTGGAGCCTGTGCTCCGCAACGAGAGAGGCCACAGCAGTGAGAGGCCCGCGTACCACAAAAAAATAAAAATAAAAAAAATAAAATAGCTAGGAAATACAAAAGCTTCAGCTCAATTTCGTTTCTTCCTCTATGAGTTTAATTTTTGTTATCCTCAAACTATCTAGAAAAAGACAGGTTAAGACATTTGGAGACAATTCAAAAATTTTGGATATTATAATTGTGAATTTTTGTTAATTTTCTTGGATGCAGAAATATATCTTGGTTTAATTTTTAAGTCTTTAGAGATACACACAAAAGTAATTAAAGGTGAAATAATAAGATTCTTGAGATTTTCTTTCATGTACTCGAGTACAAAGCAAACAAAAGGGATGTGTGTGTGTGTATCAGAGATGGGGGAAGGAGTGGTGATTGGAGGGGTATATGAATCAGAAGAGCAGAAAACTGATGGTGGTTGAAGATGTGTGGTTGAAGGTGTGTATATAAGTATTCTTCTGATCTCTTTATAAATGTGTTTGAAAATTTTCATAGTCAAGTTTAAAAAAGCAATTCCTGAAATATCGATACCTCACATAGGCTTGCTAATTATCATTAATTCATCATCTTCAGGGATGCCCTAATTTGAAAGATGGCTTGCCTTAAGAGCTGAGGCTAGTGGTTGAATGTGGTCAGAAAATTGTTCCAGTGGAGTTAAATGTTTAGACACCCCACATTGACCGTGAAAGGATAATTATTTGCTACAAATAAAATAATTTCAAAGACGACAACTTCACAAATACATTTTCTTCTTTGTATTATACTCCTTGAAATATTTGAAGAACATTGCTGAGGGTCCTTCTGTTTGTGATTCTGTCACTCCAGCACGAAGACTTTAAAATATATCAACTTTTTGGGGAGTGGAAGAAATGTGTTTCAGGATGAATGCCATAATTTGGGCTGTGATTGATTTTTTTAAGAATAACAGTCAGGGCTTCCCCGGTGGCGCAGTGGTTGCGCGTCCGCCTGCCGATGCAGGGGACACGGGTTCGCGCCCCGGTCTGGGAGGATCCCACATGCCGCGGAGCGGCTGGGCCCGTGAGCCATGGCCGCTGAAAAAAAGAATAACAGTCATCGTTTTTGGTGCTTCTTTAATTTAATGGTAGCTTAATATTGTTCGACCTGATGATGGTTGCCGTCAATCTGCCTTGGTCCTATGAGTGAAATGTTTCTCACCTGCAGTAAGTTGGAGTCAATACATGACCTACAGAGTCAGAGCAACAGTATCTTCAATTAAAAAATATTATTTGACTTGGAAAAAAAAGAGGAAAACAGGCCCATAATTAAACCTTTTAGGTCAGTGATCTATTCGTTTCAAGTATGAATTCCCCAAGCTTAATAGCCAGTCATTGGACTTCAGAGTCTGAGAGAGAAGCTTATTGATTTGGAAATTAAATATCTGCCAATAATTTGAGTGTACTTTATGTAGCAAAATGATGGAAATATATTTTGATCATTTAATTTGAAATCACCCACCAAGTGCATATTATCTACTGTGTAAATTTTAGTCTACTCAAAAAAAAAAATCACACACACAAATAAAATGAGTAGGCCAGGATGTAGGCCGTTTTATATAAACATACATACACAGCTTTACAAACACATTTATCTCTATTCCTTGCCGACATGATTTTGCAGGTGAGGGAATATGGCCTATTAGTATCGTATTTCATAAATAGTTAAAATATGCAATCTATATCAATAAATTACTAGAACATTAGTGCTTTTTATAAATTATCTAAATATTCTCCAATAATGACCCATTAAAGTTTAGTACATGTTCATCTTTGCAGCTAAGGATATAGTGATCAGGGACAAACACAGACTTCCTGTGACCAGAAGAGGTACAGTCCAAAGTCTTAAGTCTAAAGATACCCAATAGAAAGAAGTGGTTGAAAAAATGAGAATTTTGAACCCAGTGTTTGTGACTCTCTATTGCACTTGCATTATAGGTGATATAAAAAAAAAAAGCTTACTGAGTTAGCTGTAAATCCAAGAAAGTTCTGATTCACATAATTTCAAAGGACCTGAGTATCTACAGTCATTGAGAAAATAATTGTTGGATGCATTGAGTTATTTTTTTCTTCCCATCTCTCCACTATTTCTGTAATGGGAAGTTATCTATGTATAATTATATCTTTAGTGAAAAGTAATTATAATTCTTATCATTGGCTTTTTTAATTAGGTTTTTTCTCTAATAAATAGTATTTTTACATCACATCTAGCCATGATGAGTATAGCAAAAAGGAAATTAAAGCAAGATTTCTAACTTTAAAACTGCTTAAATGGGAAAAAATAAAACTGATTAAAAAAAGTTATGAAAGAAAAAAAGTTATGAAAGAAACACAAAGGTCATTATCCACATGTAGAAAGGCAAGAACTCTCAGTCGACATTTGTTAAGAGCAAAGTAGAAAAGGGAAACAACCCATTATTTTAGAATTCTCTCATAAATTCTCTCTCCCTTCCTTTCTTTTTCCCTCTCTTTGACCTGTTTTCTCTCCCCCTTACCTCTCACCCCCACCAAAGACTTTGTTAATTTATCATAGCCTTTAACCTATTATTTGTTAAAGTTTCTTTATTTGATGCTTACCAATTGGGACAATCTTGTTAACCTCTCAGTATCCTTGTTAATATTTAAACAGTACGTTTGTAAGTGCTGTTTAGTAATAACTGAGATAATGAAGGAAAGATGTATTTTAGAAAACATTTGCCTTAGAAATATGTTGTTCAAATTAATCCCAGTGAAGAATGATTACTTGAAAGTGTTAAATCATTGAAATAAAGGCATTAACCATAGTTGCACAAAAGTGCATTAACCATAGTGCACAAAAGTGTTAACCATTAGACAGTTGAACTGCTTGGGGATTGTGGAATTAGTATTTGCTGCTGATTGACATCCTTTATACAGGAGACATCATGTATAAAGTGACCTTTATCATAGGGAATAGTAACATTTAATAGCAGGTAGACATTTAATGATACCTAAGAAGGAAACAGAGCAACTCAGCCTTGTGTCCTGCGCCCTGGTCATGCATTGTGTGCATAGGCCCCCATCTTCTGCAGAAATTTTATATATGACCTTTGTCTTTATAATTTGGGACAGAAGTTAGGAATTAAATGAATTGAGGATTGACCAACTCATGGCCTATTTGGGGTTGTCTTGAGAAGAAATAGTGTTTAATTTTCTCTCGTAAGGAAACTGCAAAATTTCATAGGTTGTTTGTACTGTTAAAGTTTGTACATCATAATGTTTAAAAGTTTAGGCAGATCTAGGTATGAATTAGATTTGCTCCTTAATCCTTACATGACCTTGGGTAAAATACTGAATCTCTTAGAACCTTTGTTCTTTCATCTTCAAAATGATTATAATGATTATATGATAATGATTATAACCATTTCATTGAGTTATTGTGAGAATTAAATGAGACAGGGTCTGTTATAGCACAGTGTCTGGCTCAAGAAAATGCTGGAAAAAATGTAAGTTGTTATTTTTAATTCAAAGAATATTAAGTTTTCCAGCCTTCTAGGGTTACTTAATTTTTCTCTCCCTATAGAATCATGGGAATCATCGCACTGCATAATTTACCAAAATGTGGCCCACTCAGGGGGTCCTGGGATGGCACCCATATCCTAGTTGGGCAGTTCCTAGAAGATGCTTGAACATCTCTAGCTGCTCTAGGTCTCTGTACCCACTTTGCCCTCAAATGTGTTCACAGCTCCTCCCCTTCCTCCCCCAAACCTAGCTAAGACAAAGCAGACCCTATTTTGTACTGATTTGCAAAATTGATTCAGTATTTGAGGGAGGATGCAGGAGAGAATTAAACAGAAAGACAAACTTAAATTGGGTATCAGACATCTTTGCTTTGGAGTCCACTGCCCAGGCCCTGCCACCAGAAGGTTCTAGCTGACCATCTCTTGTCACCAAGCCCTGAAAGCTGTTCCTCTTCAGATAGAAAGTAGCATTTTCTTGTTCTTCTTTCACCCAAGTTCCTGTCCCTGCCTCAAATAAAAACTATATATCTGCAAAGGTTTAGCCCAAGCCATTAAGTGATCACCCTGGAATATTTGCTATTAGAACGCATCACAGTCCTGGCTATTACTGAAAACAATAGTTTTTGTAAATGAAGAGTTACTCGGGTGATCTTCCTAAATAAGAGTGTGAGTCCTGTAGGACATAGGCCATGTGAAACATTTATCTTTATTCCTTGTGATCATGATCTTGAGGGTGAGGGAATATTACCTATCTAGTGCTGCTTTTCATGAACACACAGAATATGCAATCAATACTAATAAATGACAAGAACTCATCAGTGACTTCCTATTATCTTTACTACAAACTGTGGGCAATTGAAATGGTTTTTTCTCTTCTAAAGATCTCTGCCTCACTGGGGATCCCAATTGTTAGTATTACAGTAATAGCAGTAAGAAATTTTTTAAAATTAACTTTTTATGCTGAGCAGTTTGTCAAGTGTTTATAAAAGAAAGACAGCTCTGGAAAACAATGCCTCCCATGAATGTACCAATGGCAGGTAGCCCTTGACTTAGAGGTTAGTTAACCCCCTTCCTCCTCCTATCACCAGTCCCCAACTCAAAGCCAAACTGGGGAAAATGACTGAGTTTTGGGAGGACTAATGCATTTGGAGTAGCACTCAGGTATCAGCTATATCAGCTTCTTGTTCCAGCAAGAACAGAAGGCAGCCCTCCAGCAATTTTGGCTTGCTCTGCATGTAGTGGCTCCCTACTCAAAATTAGAAACTCTTTCACCACAGCTGCCTGAATTTCTCTCTTCCATTCTTTTTTGGATAACTAGACTCCTCTTTGGGAAGAGATAATATTTTGGGGATATCTGCCATAACTAAGTGTGAATTAAGGGAAAAATAGTCATCTGCCTCAGCAGATGATGACTTGAGCTGGGTTGGAAAGGTAGACCATTTGAATTGCTCTGATGCGGACAAAACATGCTGGGCAGTAGAGAGAGGGAGGGCAGTGATTTCTTCTCTTTTCTAGGCAATGTTGCAAAGTAGGTGAGATTTGGTTTGGGGATTCGCTGTCACACCACCTCATCAGCATTCAATCTTTAGTGCCCTCTGTTGCCAACACAGCCCTCCTAGATCCCTACCCTTTTTCATTCTCTTCACGTCTTTACTACTTAATATTTAGAATCTTCAGAACTCAGTATCTTCAGTAGAGCCCTTTTCAGGAAATAAATGATGTCTCATTTCTATGGTCTTGCAGCCTTTTGCATTACTACCAGTGTCCAAGTTGAACACAGTTTATACTTTTTCCAATGTTCCCTCACTTTTAAAATACGTTGTTAAGTGAACCTCATTCCTATTGCTGGGTCAGAGGTCGTAGTACACCGGTAGATGGACAAGAAAATCAGAGATCATTCTTCCCTAAGTATGCAGGCAGAAGATGATGTAATCAGGCCCACAGACTTCTTCCCTCTTTCTATTCTCATTGCATGGCTCTTGGTTCCACATTAATCTCAGGTATATTGGCCAGAAATAGGTCCACTTTAATTTTAGTGCCTTGCAGGTCTGTTCCTTCAAATAGAAATTTGCATGACAAAAAATGACAAGAGGTTTCTTAAAAACAAACCTGTAAATCTTTCAAAATAAGAGATGTTGACTTCTTTAAAATAGCAAAGCACGCACTAGACATACTCGATAAAATTAAAACAAGTAAAATCTATAGTATTAGGATCTAAGCCAGGCTGTTGACAAGTCACAAACTTTCATTTAAAGCCTTCCCATTTTAATGTCTGTCTTTTAAGAAAGAAAGATGTATTAATGAGAAATGTAAAACAAAACAAAACAAAACAAAAAAAACTACAATCAAGGGCAGAAGCAGTGAAACGTTTGAAGATGCATTCTTCAATCTGTAGGGTTTACTGGGATTACTTAGGCTAGACAAAAATCCATGAAAGTCATAATGACATTTTTATCATTTTTAGATTGATGTATGCCATTTTTATGTTGTCTTTGCAATGCTCATTAAAATTTTAAAGAGTGAGCTGTTACATTAAAAGGCAATGATTTAAAAATTTATCAACTCCACCCTTCTGTAGTTTAATAACGATCTTTACCTCCATCATTTAGAAATTAACCAAGAATTTATTTTTAAAATTGCTAATGTGGTGCCTTCTACAGCTGAAAAGTAACTGGTTTGTGCCAATTTATTTTTAGCTGCTAAGAATGTATAGTTAATTAGCAATAAATGAAAAAAGTATCAAGCCAAAGCAACCTGTATACCATAACAAGGAAACATTCCTCATTTTTCAGAAGTTATAAAAGTTTTTGCCTGGAACATTATTTGACAAACCATGTGGGCAATAATAATAAAATAACTGACCTCTGTTAGGTGCTAATGATGTGCCAGCGCTGGAACTAGCGATTCCTATATCTCATTTAAACTTCACAGCAAGCTTGCTCTCTAGTCAGCACCTATTTGTTGATCAGTGGGTAGTTGGGAAGGAAGAGAGGAAAGAAGGCAGACAAGCAGGCTCGTCAGGGAGTTTCAAGAAAACCCTCAATGAAGGAATGATCCTCATTTCACAGATTCAGGAAGAAGCTTGTAGAGGTCAAGAAACCTACCCAAAGTAGCAAAACTGGTAACTGGTAGAGATGTGATTTATCTGCAGATCTGTCTGGGGCCTGATCTAAGCTCTTTTTTACCAAATATCCCTCCTTCCCACAGTACTTGTGTTTTAGCACATCCTTAGAAAATAGGCAGCTCTGTATAGGATTTAACCATGAAAATATTATTGTATATTAAACTTCATATGTCAAAATCCTGATAGTGTTTCGTATGTTAAGAGGACACATTTTAAGTAACATTGGAATTACAAAATATATTAAGACCAGCATTACTAGTAAGAGTGGTAAAGAGACCATTTGTAGCATCACTGATTCTGCTTAATGGCTTGTTACTAAAGTCAGAGGACAAACCACAGAGCATAGGTATCTTAGAGGTAGGGAAACTTTTTTTTTTCTTTTCCATTTTTTTTTTTTTCATTCTCAATCTGCATTAAAAAAAAAAATCAGTTCCAAGCCATGCACAAGAAAATGCTTCCCTTTAAAAAAAAAAAATAAATAAATAAATAAATAAATATATATATAAAACTAAACTCCTCTTTTTTCCCCAAAAATGGAACTCGGGACTAAAAATAAGTTACTTTATTTTTTCTTTTTATTTTATTTATTTATTTATTTATTTTTGTGGTATGCGGGCCTCCCTCTGCTGCGGCCTCTCCCGCTGCGGAGCACAGGCTCCGGACGCGCAGGCCCAGCGGCCTTGGCTCACGGGCCCAGACGCTCCCGCAGGCCCAGCGGCCATGGCTCACGGGCCCAGCCGCTCCGCAGCACGTGGGATCCTCCCAGACCGGGGCGCGAACCCGGTTCCCCTGCATCGGCAGGCGGACGCGCAACCACTGCGCCACCAGGGAAGCCCAAAATAAGTTACTTTAAAAAGTGAAAGGAACAGTTCCTAGCCAGTGTGTGTTCTTGAAGGGAAAGAGAAGTAGCAGGGCAGAGAAACAGAGCTGGAGGGAGAGGGGGGAATAAGGACAAAGGCAGGAGGAAGGACTTACAAGACGAGAGAGGAGCCTCATGGGACAGGTAGGTAGGTAGGTGGAAAGGATGTGTCCAAGCTGACCCTTTGACTCTTGTTTCCTTGGCCATTGCAGGGTCCCTGTGGCCCTCGTCCTGCCCCAGGCTGTACTATGACCAGGGCTAGATCTCTGGAATGTCTCTTGGAGAGTGGGTCCTGCTCTGTCAATTGTTGCAGCTCTATTAAAATAGCTCCCTTAACCTTCAGTCTTTACGGTATCTCTCTCTCACTCACCCTCTGCCCTCGTCCCTTGCCTATTCTGCACCTATCTCTCTGCCTATGATATTCTTACCTCCACAACTTTTAACCCAAAGCCTCAATGTCCTACTCAAAGCCTTCCCTATTGACCCCTTATTCTACCCAAACCATAGTGAATGCTCTCTTCCTTATTTCTATCCCTGTTCTAAGCCATAACCATATTGTTTCTGTAACTGTTTATAGACTTGTCTGTTCCACTAATAAATTCTAAGCCCCAGGGAAGGGCAGAGAAGATGTCTGTTTTATTTTTGTTCCTCTTAGGGACAATCCTCATCACAAAATTGGTTTTCAGGAAATACTTATTCAATATAAAGGAACTAAGAGTTGGGTCCAAGCCAGGGCAAGCGGAAAAAGAGCAGAGGATAACCCTTGTCAGGATGGCTGCTGTTCACCAAGTTTTCTCTCCTTCCCTTCCTCCCTCCCTCATGTTCCTCTACTAACCCGGGTACTCACCACATGCCTTATAATAAGATGTAGCTCTTGAGTTCAAGTTCAGATTACTTAGCCCACTCTCAAGGCCTTACATGGTCTTATTTGTATCCCCTTAGACTCATCTCTAGATATTCTATTCCCTTTAACCTGCATTCCATGCTCTGTCAATCATGAACTCCTTAGATTTCCCAGGATGTGACTTTGTACACTGTCTAGGTCCCCTGACTGTCTACATTCTGTTTCTGTTTGGGATACTAACATCCTTCTCCCCTTCCATCTCTTTCCCTTCCAACATCTGTTCAATCTTCCATCTGAAGTCCTCCACCACCTCTAGAACATCATTATAATTACTGATGTGGCTGTCACTGGTTTGTATTTCTTCTCCTCAACCAAGCTGAGTGATGCATTGGGCAAGAGTATAATCCTCCTTGCCCCAAAACCCAGCACAGTCCCAGCATTCCTACTCAGTATTCTAGAATTGCCTGTTGAATGTTGAACACAGTAATACCTTTCTCATTCTGCTCCTATCTTCCTTAGTAAAAAGTACTTATAATATCTGGATCTGCCATCTCTGGAGCAAAAGACCATAGAGATCATTTAGAGCTGTATGCTCATCTATATTCATTTTAATTAATAGCCCGGGGATGCCAGCAAGAGGGTTGGTGCATCTGGAAGTGGGGGAGAAGTCAAAGGACTCAGTCATCTATTTTTAGTAAAATTGTCATTGCGAGTATGGAATTAAAATCTGGGTGCCTAGAGGCTAGATGTTGTAAAGATTAGTTATATCTTTTTGTTTTTTGTTGAAAGTTACAAATGAGACACGAAATACAGACTGGATCAAACTATATTTATTTTACCCTGGAGCTGCAATTCAAAAGATAAACTACAATAATAGAAAAACAGGAAGGAATAATACCTAAATGCCATTAGCAGACACTTCTTAGTTATATGCTATTTAATTTTGCCTTTCTTTATATATTTCTATATTTCCAAATTTTTCTAAAATGAGGCATTTTTTTAACTTGTTTTACAATTTAAAACTATAATTTTTACTTTTTGGACAACACAATGATATTTCAAGCCATAAGCTTTGCACACTGAATACAGAGTTCTATACAGTTTTTTATATTCAGAAAAAAATTATTTGGAAATATCAAGAGGCTTAAAAAAAAACGTATATAAGGAGTTTGATTAATAGCATATAATGATAATTAGAATTCCAGACTTTTAGATTTGGCCCTTTGACAATCAGACTGTACACTGTATCACTTCTATAACTAGAAACTTGCATAGATGCATCAAAATGCAGTATACCATAACAGCACTAGACCTTGAGCAGATGCCCAGAGGTCTTGGCTGAAGTATAGATTAACTAGTTCTGTAAAGAATGTCTACTTACATGTTTTACAACCTTTAATTTCTTCAGTTTGTAGAATATAGCTGAATGAGTAGCCTCTAATGTATCTCCTATGTTTTAGAAAGGTGAAAATAACTTGAACCAAAGAAGGAATGGGGGAAAAAGACCACATATCAGAGAAACGACCACCACTGATAATACACCATGCATTTATGAATTTAAAGCTAGATTTGTCCCACTGTTGGATATGAGTAGGGAATTAACGAGAGGTAAAGGCCATGGAAAACATCCTTTATGGAGCATATACCAGTACATCAGCCGATGCATTCTCTACTACGTGTGTTTATGTCTTCTCATCTGATTCGCTTAAATCGGGGGTAGGTGTCAGTATCCCCAGGGACAGGTTGGAAAATAGTTATTCTTATGTATATATTAAAATGTTTCTCTTCACCTACGATGCAATCCATCCTTTAAAGGCAGATTATATGTCAATGTATACTCAGAGCTAGTGGGGGTCAGCATCTGATAATCTTTTTCTTTTTTAAATTTTATTTTATTTAATTTATTTTTTTATACAGCAGGTTCTTATTAGTTATCTATTGTATCCATATTAGTGTATATGTCAATCTCAATCTCCCAATTCATCCCACAGCCACCCAGCATTTGATAATCTTAATAAATATTCATTCAATGAATAAATTATTGGATAGATGATGTTTTGATGGTTTGTTAGCCTTTCAATGCCTTTTGAATACTTATGCTATGAAGCATCTTTTCATTGTTCTTAAGAATAGCTGTCTTTATGTATGTTCTTTTGGAAACTAGCTCTATCTCAAAATGTAAAAATCACATTTCCATGAATTTTTTTTAATTGAGGTAAAACTTACATAACAAAATTAACAATTTTGAAGTGAACAATCCAGTGACATTTAGCACACTCGCAATGTTGTATAACCACCACTTTTTCCTAGTTCTAAAACTTTTTCAACACCCTAAAAGGAAACTGTATCCCCATTAAGAAGTTGCTCCCCCTTTCTGCCTCTGATAACTGCCAATCTACATTCTGTCTCTATGAGTTTACCTATTCTAGATATTCTGGATATTAATGAAATAATATGGGACCTTTTGTGTCTGGCTTCTTTCACTTAGCATAATGTTTTTGAAATTAATCCACGTCGTAGCATGTGGCAGTACTTATTCAATCTTTATGGCTGAATAACATTCTATTGCATATATATGCTACAATTTCTCAATTCACCCACTGATGGACATGTGGGCCTTTTCGACCTTTTGGCTCTTGTGAACAGTGCTGCTGTCAATGTGTGTGTACATGTATTTGTTTTGGTACCTGTTTTTGATTGTTTTGAATATGTAGTAGATGTAGAATTACTAGGTTATTTGGTAACCCTATTCTTAACTTTTTGAGGAACTGCCAAACTCTTTACTACAATGCTGAACCATTTTACATTCCCATCAGTAATGTTTCAGGGTTCTAATTTCTCTACATCCTTGCCAACACTTACTGTTTTCCTTCTTTTTTAATAGCCATCTTAGAGGGTGTGGTTTTGATTTGCATTTCTCTAGTGACTAAAGATAATAAGCATCTTTTTTATGCTTGTTGACCATTTCAGTGAGATTTTACAGGGTGGAAAGTAATTAATAAAACTCAAAGAAATAATCTAGTTTCTCTTTAATAATACTTAGAAATATTTCAGGAAATGACACTGCTACATATGTATTGCTTAAGCCAGAATCTTGGAATAATCCTGGATGTCTACTTCTAAATTTCCACCATCCAAACCATCAGCAAGTACTGTTACTTATAATGCCAAAGTATCTTGAATAATTACACTTTTCTGCATCTCTCCCAACCTAATCCAGGCCAACATGATCTACTTCTCATCTAGACTATTGTCTCACATTCCATTATTTGTCTCATTTAATCTATGTTCCACACAGCAGTCAGAATTTTAATGATAAATTAGACCATGATGGTGCCCTACTTAAAACCTACCACTTTTTCCCCCACTGCATTTATAGGAAAAAAAAATAAAAGAAAGCTCTGTACTACAGCTTATGAGAACCTGATTATCTGGCATCATCTGTTCTCTGAACCACGTGTAAAACTACTCTTTTCTATGGACACTGCTTTGCATCACGTCTAAACTTCTCTCAATTTCTAGAATCCTTCTTAGAGCATTTTCAAATGCTGTTATATTGGCCTAGAAAACAACTCCCAAATATCCTATGGATAGATCCTGCTTTTTTTAAAAATTAATTTTTATTGGAGTATAGTTGCTTTACAATGTTGTGTTCCTGCTGTACAGCAAAGTGAATCAGCTATACATATACATATATCCCCTCTTTTTTGCATTTCCTTCCCATTTAGATCACCACAGAGCACTGAGTAGAGTTCCCTGAGCTATACAGTAGGTTCTCATTAGTTATCTGTTTTATACATGGTAGTGTATATATGTCAATCCCAGTCTCCCAATTCATCCCACCCCCCCTTCCCTTGGTATCCACAAGTTTGTTCTCTACGTCTGTGTCTCTATTTCTGTTTTGCAAATAAGATCATCTATATCATTTTTCTAGATTCCAAATATATGCGTTAATATACGATATTTGTTTTTCTGACTTACTTCACTCTGTATGACAATCTCCAGGTCCATCTACGTCTCTACAAATGACCCAGTTTCGTTCCTTTCTATGGCTGAGTAATATTCCATTGTATATATGTACCATATCTTCTTTATCCATTCATCTGTCAGTGGACATTTAGGTTGCTTCCATGTCCTGGCTATTGTAAATAGTGCTGCAATGAACATTGGGGTGCGTGTGTCTTTTTGAATATTGTTTTCTGTAAATATATGCCCAGTAGTGGAATTCCTGGATCATATGGTAGTTCTGTTTTTAGTCTTTTTAAGGAACCTCCATACTGTTCTCCATAGTGGTGTACCAGTTTACATTCCCACCAGCAGTGCAAGAGGGTTCCCTTTTCTCCACATTTCCCTCTCCAGCATTTATTATTTGTAGATGTTTTTAATGATGGCCACTCTGATGGGTGTGAGGTGATATACCTCATTGTAGTTTAGATTTGCATTTCTCTAATGATTAGTGACGTTGAGTGTCTTTTCATGTGATTTTGGCCATCTGTATGTCTTCTTTGAAGAAATGTCTATTTCTAATGTCTCTTAAATATTACCTTCTCAGATAAGCTCTTTCTGTCCATGCCATCTAAAGCATGTTATTCTCTATTGAAGTAAGATATTCATCACCTTAGGAGTGATTCCTTCCCCCCTCAAATTGTACTTAAATATTTTCATATTTATTTACTTTTTGCCTTCATGCATAAGATTGTAAATTCATTTATGGTGAGGGTTGTTTCCTTTTTGTTACCATGGTATGCCCTCTGCCTAGCACACTCTTGATGCTCATGGTATTTTTAAAAAATAAATTTATTTATTTATGGGTGCGTTGGGTCTTCGTTGCTGTGTGCAGGCTTTCTCTAGTTGTGGCCCACGGGCTTAGTGGCTCTGCAGCATGTGGGATCTTCCCAAACCAGGGCTTGAACCAGTGACCCTGCATTGGCAGGCAGATTCTTAACCACTGTGCCACCAGGGAAGTCCCTGCTCATGGTATCTTTAATGAATGTGTATCATGTAGAAATGTCCATATTTTTCTTAAGAGAAAATTATTGAAAAATATAAGAAATGTATTAGTAAGGTGTAGTGCTATATTCTGAATGCCATATTTCTTCAGAAGAATACAAGCCTCCTGTTGTCAGCAACAAAATAATCCTCTGTGAAACCCATGGTTGTATTGAGTGGCAGTGATTTGCCTAGTAGACAGAGAGGAGGATAAAGGTGGGTAATAGAAGAGATTTAGCAGAGAATGAAAGTGCATTCTCTCTTATCATGGTCTTTGTACAGCCTGTGTCTTGCCATTCAAGAGTCAGTACTTTATTTCCACCTCTGTATCTAGTGAGCAGGCTCTAGACCTGCTGACATGGAAATCATCCATGAGCTATGGAAGAAACGTGATTAAATTGTGTTAGAATAGCTCAGCCTCTTTCTGACTAATAGAAAAGAAATAGTCTGGGGCCATCATGGATCCCCAAATGCCTGTAATGGTAATGCTGCACTATTACAAGTGTAAGGAGAGAACCAAGTTTATGTAAGCAAAAAGAACTCAGTTTCTTTATGTTGGATTGGATATTTGATCTAGTTGAAATACAGACTTTATGTCTGTTATGTGGATGGAAATATTACTTGAATTATATAGTCAGTTGACTGTTTCCATCCTACAAATATTTTAAAATCAGCAGTCTTATTCTACTGCTCCCTTTTATGATAATGGGTCCATGAAAGAAAGAATGTAAAAATTTTATTAGAGTAAGTTTACTAAATTGTCAAGTAGGCTACTCAATCCATACTTCAACAAACAATAAAGTAATTGCTTTCTTTACTAAGTATTTCAATTCCATTGTCTCAATTGATGCTCTAAAATATTGCTTTGTGACATACAATGGGAAGATTTACATTAGAAGCATGGAATTTTCAGTTTTAAATGAGTGTTGTAGCATAGGTGTCATAGGGCAGTACATGAAGTCTCTGAAGGGATCAAAGGACTTGACTAAGTTTACATAAATCAATTAAATGTAAATGTAGATTTACATGTAAATGCAAATTCACTGCTGTCATAGTGAATTTTTTTTTTCATAGTGAATTTTTGATTGAGTTAGTTTCATCATTGATTATTTAGGTTTTTCTAGGTATACGATCATATAAAGAAAATAGAATTTTCTTTATTACCAATTTTATACCTCTCTAATTTCTCAAATATGGAGGTAATGGGCATTTTTGCCTTTTTACTGATCTTAGTAGATGTATTCTAATGCATCTGGATAAAGTAAAATACTGGGTTTAGGGCTGAAAGTTAACATTATAATGTGTTAACATATCCATCAATTTGTCTTTTTGTTGGTGTTCTTTAAATAAGGAGTGTTGAGTTTTATCAATGGCTTTTAGCATCTATTGAGATATTCACGATTTTTAGAAAATCTTAATGGATTAATATATATTAATATGTACTCAGATAAATTGAGGCACATTAAAAATTTTAAGAGTTTATTTGAGTAAAAATTGATTCGAATCAGGCAACATCCAATCTAGCAGGTAGAAAGGAGTTCTGAGGAGCTGTACAAAATGAAACCCTTTTATAGGCAGAGGAGAGTGGGAACAAAGAAGCTATACTAGGCAAAAAAGCAGGTTGGCTAATGAAGAGTTAATTGACTTTAAGGCATGGCAAGGGTATTTCAGGCAGATTACCTAATTAGTGATGATTAGGCAATTCCTGATGGACTGGTTTAAGATTCCATTTCTGAGAGAGCTGAAACTGAAGTTAAGTCTCAGTTTGGTGATGTGGGGCTTGGTATACATGATTCTATTTTGGGTTTATTGTCTTGTTTTCAGCAACTGTATAATATTAATGGATTTCTTAATGTTGGACTAGTGTACTTTTGGAGTAAATTCTATTTAGTTATGGTATTTTTATTTCTTAATGGAGTATTAGAGTCTTTCACTCTTTCATTTGGTATTTTTGCAATGATATTTTAAAGTAATATAGCTTTCTTTTTTGGTACCATCTTTATAAGATTTAGATGTTGATGTTATATTAGCTTCATAAAACGAATTAGAAAGTTTTTCTTCATTTTCAATGCTCTGGACAACAAAGCACTGAAACTCTCCAGTATATAGAGGGTTGGTGGAATGCCTCTGAGAAAGCATCTGGACCTGGTGCTTTGTTTGCAAAGTAGTTCCTTAATAACACTCTCTATTTCTGCCATAAAAATTGGTCTGTTGAAGCTTTCTACCTCTAATGGGATCATTTTTTTTTGTGTGTGTGTGGTACGCGGGCCTCTCACTGCTGTGGCCTCTCCCGCTGCGGAGCACAGGCTCCGGACGCGCAGGCTCAGCGGCCACCGCTCACGGGCCCAGCCGCTCCTCCTTCTGTCTGCTGTTCTTATTGGGTAATTTCCATTATTCTTCTAATGGGATCATTTTTTTTTTTTTTTTTTGTGGTACGCGGGCCTCTCACTGCTGTGGCCTCTCCCGCTGCGGAGCACAGGCTCCGGACGCGCAGGCTCAGCGGCCACCGCTCACGGGCCCAGCCGCTCCGCGGCATGTGGGATCCTCCCAGACCGGGACACGAACCCGTATCCCCTGCGTCGGCAGGCGGACTCTCAAACACTGCGCCACCAGGGAAGCCCTGGGATCATTTTTTAATAATCTGTTTTTACCTAGAAAATTATGCATTTCATCTAGGTTTTCACTTTTTTTTTTTCTGTTTATTTTTTTCTTTTGCTTAGTTGTCTGTAGTTGTTTGCTAGTGATTTGTCTTTTTTTGTTATATTTCACAATAACTGGATTTTTTATTAGGTAACTGTTTTTCTCCTTTTTCTCATTAATCTTGGCTCTTATCTTTACTTCCCTTCTTGTACTCTTTTGGCTTATTTTGTTCCCTAGGTTTTTGTTTTTTATTTGTTTGTTTTTCAAGCTGGGTATTTAATTCATTTATTTTCATTTCTTAATTTATCCTGATAAAACTATTTAGTGCTGTGAATTTTCTTCTCACTACTGCTTTAAGTGGAACACATGTTTTATGTTTTTAGAAATTATATAATTTCAGTTTGTATTTTCTGTTTTACTCAAGTCTTTTAATAGAAGTTTCATTTTGTCTTAATTTTTAACTGAAGGATTATTTTTATGTTTTTTGTTTATATTTTCTAGTT
This sequence comes from Physeter macrocephalus, assembly GCF_002837175.3. Lineage (NCBI taxonomy): Eukaryota > Metazoa > Chordata > Mammalia > Artiodactyla > Physeteridae > Physeter > Physeter macrocephalus. Next base: position 159,419,112 of record NC_041221.1, read on the forward strand.
GTCTATATTATTTTTACCTTATGCGACTTAAAGATACATTCAGTGTGACTCTAGTATATGACCACTTATTGTGAAAGGTCCATTTTTCTTGAAGGTGTAGCCTCTATTATAAGGGTGTAAATTTCAAAATATATTAAGATGTATCTTAATGATTATGTTCAGATTTTCCATTTCTGTACTTATTTTTTTAACATCTTCATTGGAGTATAATTGCTTTACAATGGTGTGTTAGTTTCTGCTTTATAACAAAGTGAATCAGTTATACATATAGAGATATGTTCCCATATCTCTTCCCTCTTGCGTCTCCCTCCCTCCCACCCTCTATCCCACCCCTATTTTAATTGCTGTTATCTCCTTATTTTGTCCACCTTGATTTGTGCTGAGAGTGGTGTATTAAGGTCTCTTATCCTTCTATTATTAGTGTGTTTCTACTAAATTTCCTTGCAGCTCCTGAAGTTGCTGCTTCATACTGGCTACTGAGTGTCATGAGTGTTACATCTTCATTGTAAATTATGACTTACTATGTCTAGTTCTAACTTGCCTCATCTTAGAATTGGCATGTTTCCTTTTTTATTGTTTAAGAAACCCTATTGAATGCTTATTTTGCTGCAAAGAGGACTTGCTGTATATACAGGCATACCTTGTTTTCCCATTTTATCATGCTTTACTTTATTGTGTTCCACAAATATATATATATATATAAATTTTTTTTTTTTTAACAAACTGAATGTTTGTGGCAACCTTGTGTTGAACAAGTCTATGGGCACCATTTTTCCAACAGCAATGGCTAATTTCCTGTCCCTGTCACATTTTGGTAATTCTCACAGTATTTCAAACTTCTTCATTATTGTTACAGTCGACCTTTGGTATATGTGGGGGGTTGGTTCTAGGAGCCTGCATGCATACCAACATTCATAAATGTTCAAGTGCCTTATATAAAATGGTGTAGTATGGTCAGCCCTCTGAATCTGCAGGTTCCACCTCCATGGGTTCAGTCAACTACTGATTGAACTTTGAGGGCCAATTGTGTATTTATTGAAAAAAAATCCACACATAAATGCACCTTTGAAGTTCAAACTTGTGCTGTTCAAGGTTCAACTGTATATTTGTTATGGTGATTTGTGATCAGTGATCTTTGTTGCTTTGTAATTATTTTAGGGGTCCATGAACCATGCCCATATAAGAAGGTAAACTTAATAAATACGTGTGTTCTGATTACTCCACTGACCAGACATTTCTCCATTTCTCTCTCTTTCTCCCTCCTTGGCCTCCCAATTGCCCGAGACACTAAATTAGTGAAATTAGGCCAGTACATAACCGTACAATGGCCTCTAAGTGTTTGAGTGAAAGGAAGAGCCGCACATCTCTCACTTTAATTCAAAAGCTAGAAATGACTAAGCTTAGTGAGGAAGGCATGTTAAAAGCCAAGGTAAGCCAATAGCTTGGCCTCTTAGGCCAAACAGTTAGTGAAGTTATGAATGCAAAGGAAGAGTTCTTGAAGGAAATTAAGAATAGTACTCCAGTAAACATACAAATAAGAAAGCAAAACAGCTTTATTGCTGATAGGGAGAGAGTTTTAGTGGTCTGGATAAAAGATCAAACCAGCCACAACATTCTGTTATGCCAAAGCCTAATCCAGAGCAAGGCCCTAACTCTTCAATTCTGTGAAGGCTAAGAGAGAGGTAAGGAAGCTGCAGAAAAAGAAGTTGGAAACTAGCAGAGGTTGGTTCATGAGGTTTAAGGAAAGAAGCTATCTCCATAACATAAAAGTACAAGGTGAAATACTGGCAACTTACATAATAATGTAAGTCAAATATACCTCAATAAAAAAAAATAATTGAAAAATGTAAAGTGACACAGCAAGTGCTCACATAGCAAGTTATCCAGAAGATCTAACTAAAATCATTAATGAAGGTGGCTTCGCTACACAACAGATTTCCACTGTAGGCAAAACAGCCTTATATTGAAAGAAGATTCTATATAGGACTTTCATAGCTAGAGAGGAGAAGTTAATGCTTGGTTTCAAAGCTTCTAAGAGCAGGCTGACTTGTCTAATGTAGCTGGTGATTATAAGTTGAAGCCAGTGCTCATTGACCATTCTGAAAATCCTAGGACCCTTAAGAATTATGTCAAATCTCCTCTGCCTGTGTTCTATAAATGGAATAACAAAGCCTGGATGACAGCACATTTGTTGACATCATGGTTTACTTAGTATTTTAAGCCCACTGTTGAGACTTACTGCTCAGAAAAAGGTTCCTTTCAAAATATTACCATTCCTTGACAATGTACCTAGTTACCCAAGATCGTTGATGGTGATGAGCAATGCGATTAGTGTTGTTCTCATGCCTGCTAACACAACATTCACTCCTCAGCCCATGGACCAAGGAGTAATTTTGACTTTCAAGTGTTACTTTTTAAGAAATAACTCTTGTAAGACTATAGCTGCCCTAGGTAGTAATTTCTCTGATGGTTCTAAGCAAAGTTCATTGAAAGCCTTCTGGAAGGGATTCACCATTCTAGATACCATTAATAACATTCATGATAGGAAGAGGTCAAAATATCAACATAAATAGGTATTTGCAAAAAGGAGATTTGAAGGAAGTTCTCTGGGTAAAATGCTACCAAACAGTATTGTATGCTACAGAAAAATCCTATTTGAAAGGAAGAGTCAACCGATGCGGCAAACTTCACTGTTGTCTTATTTTAAGAAATTGCCCCAGCCACTCCAACCTTCAGCAACCACCACCCTGATCAGTCAGCAGCCATCAACATTGACAAAAAGACCCTCCACTGATGAAAAGAGTTTGACTTGCTAAAGGCTTAGAGGATGGTCAGCACTTTTTAGCAATAAAGAATTTTTAAATTAAGGTATATACATTTTTTAAGACATAACGCTCTTGCACACCTACTAGACTACAGTATAATATAAGCATAACTTATGTGCACTGCGGGACCAAAAAAAAAATCATTTGACTCACTTATTTTATTTGTGGTGGTCTAGAACTCAGCTCGCAATATCTTCACGGTATGCCTGTATAACAAAGTTCTGCCTTTTTTTCATTCCCTGTCTCTATCTCCTATGGGATAGATTTCTACCTAATTATGTAATAAAGTAAGATCATAAAAGAATGTTATAAAAAACAAAGGCATGAATGACACAGTGGCAAAGGCTTCCAGCTGTTAGTATAACATGGTAAAGAGAAGAAACAAATTTCTTAACAGTAGACTGATCTTATTTTAGTTTTGCATAAAAGGACAGAGTAGAGAGTGCTGACTCCCCTCATACTCAGTCTTCCAAAAACAACAAAAAAACAAAAAAAAAAATCCTTGTCAACTGAAAGAAAACTATGAGAGTAAATTTTAAAAATCAACTTATAATGGCGATGAACAATGATTAAGAAATCACGAATTAGAACAGATATGCAAATTATGCATTAGAACACAGAAATCAAAGATAACTTAAAGAGAATCACCACTGAGTCTATAAGACTGATTGGACTTTTCAAGTACAGTAGCCCCCCATGTCCAAGGTTTTCTTTCTGCAGTTTCAGTTGCCCACTATCAACTGTGGTCCAAAAATATTAAATGGAAAATTGCATGCCATTCCCAGTAGCATGATGTAATCTCCTGCCATTCTGTTCTGTCCTGCCCAGGACTTGAATCATCCCTTCGTCTAGCATTTCCAGGCTGCATATGTTATCTTCCTGTTAGTCACTGAATGGCCACCTCAGTTATCAGATCTACTAGTCATGGTATCGCAGTGCTTGTACTCAAGTAACATTTATTTTGCTTAATAATGGTCCCAAAGTACAAGAGTAGTAATGCTGGCAATTCAGATATTTTCTTACTGCATCCAATTTATAATTTAAACTTTGTCATAGGTATGTACGTATAAGAAAAAAACATAGTACCCAGCCCTATACATACTATCTGTAGTTTCAGGCATACACTGGGGGTCCTGGGACGTATATGCTGTAAACAATGGGAGACTACTGTATATTAGGAAATGTATCAAGAAGTACAGGTAGTTATTGAAGGGAGAATTGAAAAGAAAAAATATGAAGGAGTTTGATATGTATATCTTAAGATTTGTATATATATGTTTATATGCATTTATATATAATATGTATTACATAGGATTTATGTTTACATATACATAAATATGGGGTATATGTATAATATATAGATAACATATGCAACGTAGATTTACATATGCAACGTAGACTTAAGTAAATGTATATGCGTTATTTATATAGATCTGTGCATATACTATATGGTCATCAGAAAGTTAACATTAACTGGTAGGAAACAAGAACAGACCCATTTAAGGAACATAGGTATCTTTAATGGTAAAGATTCAGAAACTGTTAAGTGAGAAGCATGCATGCCCCAATATGGAGTTAGAGACCTCCTCGTGCAAGGATGAGCAGGGATGACAGCTGGCCTTTGTCATTACTGAGGACATCCGACTCCTCAAGTAGTCACTGTTGTGGAGAGGTTGGCCATGTGATAACTGCTCTTTTCTTGCAAACAACCGCTACCTAACCACCCCGGCAAATCCCTACTTGTTTACCATATGGATGGGTGAACTGTACGTAACCTACGCAAATCTGCTACTCCATTCCTGGACAAGTTTGTTGGGGGAGGGGTCTACTGGAAGCATATTGCTGGAAAAGCAACTCTATAAAGTTGTTCCAGAAACATATTTATTTTTTCTTTAACACAGTATATATAGAGAGGGAGTATATAAATTGAGTATGCTATGGATTGGAACTATAAAATTATGTTTCAGTGAACACACATTTTAACTTCTTCCAGATTGAAAATTTAAAAGAAAAAAATGCCCTATCTTTATGAATATTAAACACAATAGGAACGTTGTTTACATTCCTGCCATTTTAAAATGTTTTAAAGTGATCTGAAGTAAATAAAGATTAGTCATAAGTACATTTTATTTTCCATTTAAAACTGCACTTCATATTATAAACAGAGGTTAAATGTTGGGGTTTTGAGGTGAATCTAAAATATGTCAGTTGTGGGCTTCCCTGGTGGTGCAGTGGTTGAGAGTCTGCCTGCCGATGTAGGGGACGCAGGTTCGTGCCCCGGTCTGGGAAGATCCCACATGCCGCGGAGCGGCTAGGCCCGTGAGCTATGGCCGCTGAGCCTGCGCGTCCGGAGCCTGTGCTTTGCAACGGGAGAGGCCACAACAGTGAGAGGCCCGCGTACCGCAAATAAAATAAAATAAAATATGTCAGTTGTAGTTATTGTTAATTATTTATGAGCCTGCTGGTAAGGACAAATCATTTTCTTAATCTATTTCACTAATAGAAATTATTTATAAGTACATCATTAATTATTTACATTTTCCTGGTATTATGTTTGCATTAATAATTTAAGAATATATAATTATCTATTAAATCATCTAAATATGATTAACTTCATTTATCTTTTGTAACACAAATAGCAAGTTGATCACTAACTACAGTCGTATGAAACAAGGTATTCCACTATAACAAGCTTGGGTATTTATAAAGAATAGGGACAATAGCTTACATATTTATTTTTTTTACTCAATATTAGTAGGTATAACTAATATGCTCAAGAAAGTTTCCAGAATCTCAGATCTGTGAATCTTTTGTCTGTCAGTTACTGTATACCCTTGAGGTACCTGGCATGTAGAGACCAAGTTTTTTTCTTCTAGTTGCTAATTAACTCAATGCCCTCAGCACCAAGTGACTTTCTCTATACAGCCGGGAAAGACTGATTTTTGTTCTGGGCAGAACTAAATATCCTCACTGAAAACTTTAAGATTTACTACTGAATAAAATGTGTATCATGGAAGATTTGTCCTACCTCAGTTATGATATCTGAGGTATAGTATCACAAGTACTTCTAGAGTTTCATAGCTTTGAAGTTATATCTGGAGTTAAAACTAGAAAATAAGAAATATTATGGCAAGATTATTGTCTAGATATCTTGGTCTAAAAGAAATTTTCCTGTTGGGGAGCCTGTTTAAAAAAGATCTGGGGGCTTCCCTGGTGGCGCAGTGGTTGGGAGTCCGCCTGCCGATGCAGGGGACATGGGTTCGTGCCCCGGTCCGGAAAGATCCCACATGCTGTGGAGCGGCTGGGCCCGTGAGCCATGGCCGCTGGGCCTGCGCGTCTGGAGCCTGTGCTCTGCAGCGGGAGAGGCCTGTGTACCGCAAAAAAAAAAAAAAAAATAGATCTGAACAGGCCTTTTGGAAAGATTCAGTATTTGGGGTACTGGGAAGAAAGGCCAGGTTATGAGGATTCTTTTTAAATAGAAAAACACTTTATATATTATTTGATAATGAGACAAAGTAAGGGCAAAAGTAATGTATGCATTACTGGTAAGCAGAATTGCCAAGGTAAAAAAATCTTTGAGCTGGGATCTCTAATTGTCAGTCTACTCTTACATACGGTTATGGGCTGAATTGAGTCCTTTCAAAATTCATGTGTTGATATCTAACCACCAGTACCTCGAATGTGACTGCATTAGAGACAGAATCTTTAAAGAGGTAATTAAGTTAAAATGAAGTCATTATGATAATCCAATGTGACTGGTGTCCTTGTGAGAGATTAGGACACAGACAGACACATAGCCACACACACACACACACGCACACAGGACCATGTGAAGACATATGGAGAAGATGGCTATCTACAAGCCAAAGAAAAAGGCTTCAAAAGAAACTGACCCTGCTGATAGCTGATACCTGGGTTTTTCTTTTTTCTTTTTTTTTTTTACTTCTAGTTCCCAGAATTGTGAGCAAATAAATTTCTCTTGTTTAAGCCACCAAGTCTGTATTACTTTATTATGGCAGCTCTAGCAAACTAGTACACAGTCCTTGTCCTGCTGAGGTCCTCGTAACAAACCCCAGTTTGTATTCTGGATGTACAGTTCCAATTGTTTGGATCCAGAACCTTCTTATGGGACTTTTGAAGCAAGAATTGGAGACAACTGTTTTTCCTTGTTTATGGAATAATAGCAAAGGAAATTCCAGGTTCAGACTTTAATTGCTTACTGCTTTGGCTTTGTGCAACAGTACCATTTTTTTTAATAGTTTAAGGAAGACAGCTTATGCAAATAACCATCTTGAATGCTTATTAAAAGAGTCTTTACACAACCTTTCCTGACAGCCTGGATACCATTGGGTATTCATGTTAATCTGAAGGTTGAACCTCCCTGTAGATTTCTAAAGGGAACATTAACATGACCCCAAACTAGGAATCTTAGTAAAAGAGCCTGCTAGTTTCTTCTTGGCCAAATCTTGGCATGGTGTAAGAATTCTATATATATCTATATCATTTTCTGTATTGATATCTAAACAAGTTGCCTAAATGAGATTATGGATTACCTCAAAGTAATGAAGCCCCCAGTTTTGTCAATTTGATGATTGTTTTGGGATAATCTTGATTCCACTCCCTTACAATTTTTTTTTTTTTTTTTTTGTGGTATGCGGGCCTCCCTCTGCTGCGGCCTCTCCCGTTGCGGAGCACAGGCTCCGGACGCGCAGGCTCAGCGGCCATGGCTCACGGGCCCAGCCGCCCCGCGGCATGCGGGATCCTCCCAGACCGGGGCGCGAACCCGGCTCCCCTGCATCGGCAGGCGGACGCGCAACAACTGCGCCACCAGGGAAGCCCCCTTACAATTTTTGAACCTGTAATTAAACATACTAAATAAGCAGAGCTGTATTTGATGATTGTTTTGGGATAATCTTGATTCCACTCCCTTACAATTTTTGAACCTGTAATTAAACATACTAAATAAGCAGAGCTATTTACTGATTTACAGCTATTCAATTTTCAGGTCACAAATGTGGGAAAGATAACTGCTTCCATAGCAAAATGACCCAAGGGGACCCTTGAGGACAATGGGAGCTACTGTGCATAAGAAACAGGGCTTATGCCAACATGTATATCTTATTAATTTGAGGATTATTTTGGAAATGAAACGTAATCTCTAAGGTGAACAAGTACTTTTGCTACAGTACTTAACCCTAAATATGAAACTAGCATAAATTACCTGATTGTTATTAACTGGTGTTTAACTTCCCTGCACTTTTAACACTTATTATATTAGAAAATATTGTTCTTAAAAAATCTTGTTCAAGGGTGATTAGAATGTCCTTTTATATTTAATGTTTTAAAATCATGTGCATTGTGTCCCCCAACATATCAATTATTTAGTCATTAAAAATGTGGATAAGTCATTTTAGTAGGAATTAGGATTCACGCCAACACGTGCTAAAGGAAGTTGCCTAAATTGCAACCTTGAGCTATAGAGAGGACACTAAATCGTCTGTTTCAAACAAAAAGAATTTTCATAGCAGTTCCCTAAGCTAGATGACTACCAGTTATTTCTCCAGCAAAAATGGGTTTGTTCAGGATCAGCAAAGAATTGCCTTTTGGAAAATGCAACCATGGCAAGCCACATGCAAATCCCCTCACAGGAAGGAGAGGAGAACTCTTTTCCAACTTCCTTTTACCCTCTTTAAAAGCAATATTTAAAAAAAAGAGAGTCCACTGAGGGAATTGAGAGTTCAAAATGTGTAGTGGCTTTTCATTGATTGTTGTGACAGCCTCTCATGGATGAGCTGTTCCCAGGCAAGAAGTCTTTCTTCTTCCTCTTGGGTTCTGTTGTTGTTTCAGGGCATGACAGCTCCCCCTTTTGGCTTCCCAACTCTATTTTAATTGAGGTTTCTGTTTGTTAATTTTTACAGTGCCAATACAGAGTATTCAACCACAGCAAATGCATTCACAGAGCACCACAGTATTTGGGGAATCACTTCTGCTGTATCAGTAGAAAGTTCTCTGAAGTCTCATTCAATTTTCAAATAATTAATAATTGAATGCTATTTAATGTAATTGGGCAAAGGTCTTCATTACAAGGTAACTTAACCCAAAATGTCTTGAGTGAATGAAATGTTTCAGCCCTATAGAAAGTTACTTCTAGATACAATTCTTTAGAACAAAGTGTTGTGAAGGTTGGATAACTTTCAAGTCTCCGGATATGTTAGTGCTTAAATAATACCACAAAATATAATAAGGCTTCTGTCTGAAAAAAAATTATTTAAAAATCTAAAATTGCTATGAACATTTCCAAGTCTCACTGAGTTTTTTCTAGAAAAAAATACCTGGGTGAATGTGACTTTAATTTGTCTATATAAACAATGGAACATTTTCAGTGTACTCAGTTCTAACTTATCAGTGTCCCCTAGGGCTCCGAGGTGAGAAGCAATGGTATCAGCATGTGCTCAGGCAACATCATTTCAAACACTAATTTTTTTTTTTTTTTTTTTCTCTTAAGTCACTTTTATTTATTTATTTTTTTTTTAACATCTTTATTGGAGTATAACTGTTTTACAATAGTGTGTTAGTTTCTCCTTTACAACAAAGTGAATCAGTTATACATATACATATGTTCCCATATCCCTTCCCTCTTGCGTCTCCCTCCCTCCCACCCCCCCTATCCCACC
>NC_041221.1:159428993-159432281 GCF_002837175.3 Physeter macrocephalus
TATGGTAGATCTATTTGCAGTTTTTTAAGGAACCTCCATACTGTTCTCCATAGTGGCTGTATCAATTTACATTCCCACCAGCAGTGCAAGAGGGTTCCCTTTTCTCCACACCCTCTCCAGCATTTATTATTTCTAGAGTTTCAAACACTAATTTTTAAGTATCTTTTTTCCTAAAATTATTTCCATTGTTAGCAGATCAGTAGTATGGTTGGGGGGTAGTTAGGCAGCCACTGAATGTTGCCATGAGAAACATTGCATCCAAAATTTCTCCCCACCTCCATTCACCCCCCAATCAAAAGAATCTAGAGAAGATCTTGGATGTAAAGAAACACGATAAACTGGCAACAAAGGATGCCTTCAAGGAGGGGAACTGATTGGTTAAGGAACATGGATCTGACAGAGATTTTCTTTTCATTGGATACCACTTAGATCTTTTGAATTTTGCTCCAGGTGATGTAATACCTACTTTTAAAATCCTTACCTCTTTTTTATAAAGAAAAAAGCCCCAAATCAAGATTTTAATGTGACTTTTCCAATTTATAAAAATTTATATCATATATATATCTATTTATATACACAGAACTGACTATATGTAGTGTACAACCCCCAGTTATAAAAGAAGAAATGATTAGAGTTGATAAAGTTGACTCTTCAATTTTGATACTCCTACTTGATCCCTATATGTCCATTACTTGCTAACACATGTATTAAGGTTGTACTATGTGCCTGTCATTGTTCTCAGTGCATTATCTGATTTAATCCTTAAGACAATTTAAAAACAGACAATATTTTATTCCATTTTAAAGTTAAGTAAAATAAGGCTTTGTGAAGTTAGGTATTTTACTAACAAGGGTCCCAGAACACGACTTACAAAGCCTGTGTTCCTAACCATTTCTTTTGTGTTGTTTCTTGGAAGCCCATGGGGGCAATATGTTTTAATTGGTCATCAGAAGATTTTTTTTAAAGTTGATTTTTTTGGATACTGTTTGAGTGGGCATGCACTCCCTAGTTTTCCACTTTCCATACCTTACCCTCTTATGTGAGTCTGCTCGGTTCACCCAAGCTTTGTGCTACCTGACTTTCAGGCTGTTGTTACTGCCTCTTTCTAATTCGCTCTAAAAATGTGGCAGATAATTAAATGATATCAAATAGTAAAAGTTTCCAGTCTGTACATGGTACCTGAGGATAATAAGTTTAAGTTTCCTTTCTTTCCTTGAAATAATGATACCAAGTTTAGTATTTGGGTGAAATTGGGGACTATAATTCTACTCTCTCAGTCCTTGAATTTGAGATGGACAATCCTTTTGGAGTTTTGAAGCAATTCAGTGATTCTGTTACCCATTTATATGGTGACACACAGCTGGCTCGTTCTTAGTTTGGACTTGAATTAGAAGTTTTCATAGGTTTCACACTGTGATCTCTACACCTTGATCTTTTCAAAGGTAAATGGCTCTGCTTATATATGCCAATAAAGTTTATGCATATGAGGCACTTATAGATACCTTTCTGATAGTATCATCAGCATGTGCACCCACGTTTCAAACTTGAGGCATTGAGTCTTATATGTTCATTGTGAGTTGGAACCAGTTTGGAGGATCAGGGAAAACACAGTGGTTTGTTTTTTTATTCTAAACTTTTCAATTGCTTTGATACTAGAACAGATAAGCAGAAGAAATACATAGATTTTTTGAACAGAATGGTTAAAGCAGCTATATTAGCTTTTTAATAGTATTTCTCTGTAAGACATTAGCACAGACTTAGAGACTTAAAAGACCATCCACATATTATCTCACAGTTCTGGAGGTCAGAAGTCATGGTGCTGATTGGAGCTATATTTTCATCCGACGCTCAAAGTCCCCTTCCGTCTTCTTTGGTTATTGGAAGAATTCGTTCTCTTCTGGTTGTTACCAGTGAGTTGCGTGTACTGGGGATGACAGATGGGGAGTTGCCTTCTAAACTATAAATGATCAAGGTTGTTATAATTAGAATAGTTTCAAATGAATACCGATGTCAGTAAGTCCATCCACAAGTTGGCAGATTGTTCTCACCTCCTAGAGGCAGCCTGCCCTTCTGTGTCCTGTGAGCCTCTCCAAAACATGGCAGTTTGCTCCTTTAGGCCAACATGAGTGCATCCTCTACAGTTAAGAAACTCTGACTTCTCCCTTCTTTGACCTTTAGATCTTCTTTTAAAAAAGGGCTCGTCTGATCAGGTATGGTACTTAAGGGGAGGGTATTTACAGGGCTTGCCCACGGGGCAGGAATTTTGGAGTCTTAGAATTCTGCCTACTACTGAAGGAGAATTAAGTAGAAACTTGCCATAGGGACCTCAACAATATTTTTACTCCTGTTCTCAAGCTACTTTTTCCCAGTAGTAAAATGGAATACGGTGCTTGAGTTTGATCGCTACATGAGACTCATTCACACTATTGTGAAAATCACTGTCATGTATACTGTTTTTTTTTTATTAACACAATACATCATTTTTTTAAGGATGCCATTTTATAAAATAAAAACTTTTGCCGTATCCAGGATGTCCAGTGAATACAGCTATTTTTCTGTTCATTTTAAATCAGTATTTAAGTTTGAGTAGACTTGCCATACAGAATTTCCTTGCATGACAATATACATTCCACATAGACATAAAGTTAAATATTTCATCTAAGTTAGTTATATTTTGCATGTCACTTGGAATAACCACTATTGATTCTTGATTACGTTAATATCAATATTTATGCTGCTATAAACAATGTTTATGGCACTGTAATTGATAGGCTATTAGTGTTACCTGCTTGTAGGACCTGTAATTATATTGCTATAAATGTAATTTACAGTTACTGTAATACTATCTAAGTTTCATCTTAAAGCTTGAATCCATAAAGCAATAATTTTTTTTTACACCAAGACTGGTGACTAATGTAATTTTAAAAAAATAATTTGTTGAATTGACAAAGATAGTAACTGCATATTTTTTCCCTCTTCAGACCTGATTAGCTCAATTTTGTTGTTGTTGTTGGTACCTATTTTTTCCATTCTTTTCAAGATTTCCCTGGCCTTAGTTGGTTTAAAAAAAAAAAAAAAGTAAACCTGATGGATTTCTTAATAAATCCATGACATGAATTTTCTAAATTTTTACCTGGTATACATTTAATAGATAATGTTTCAGGATTTCCCCTTGTCTCATTTGTAATGTAATTAGATAGTTACTTTTTTTTTTTTTTTTTTTTTTTTTTTTTGGTACGCGGGCCTCTCACCGTTGTGGCCTCTCCCGTTGCGGGGCACAGGCTCCGG
>NC_041221.1:159432306-159457417 GCF_002837175.3 Physeter macrocephalus
CCGTTGCGGAGCACAGGCTCCGGACGCGCAGGCTCAGCGGCCATGGCTCACGGGCCCAGCCGCTCCGCGGCATGTGGGATCTTCCCGGACCGGGGCCACGAACCCGCGTACCCTGCATCGGCAGGCGGACTCTCAACCACTGCACCACCAGGGAAGCCCGATAGTTACTTTTTATTTGGTATTTAAAATTTTTTTTCTCTTTTTGGCTTGATTTATTTTTAGAGTAGTGAATGCTATTTCCAGAGAATAATTTATCTACAAGAAAAGAAGGATAAATAATTTTTTTTAAGTTCCTCCCTCAGTTTATAGGAGCCATCCGATGCTAAATCAAATTCATAGTATGATTTTGATAAAACAGACATTTGACATTCATTTCCCTAAAATAAAAACAAACAAAAAAGACAGTTCTTCCTTTCTTAAACTAATATATCCCAATAGCATAACTTTTAATTTTATTTGAATTTTGAGGAGACTTTTTTTTACATACCAAAATAATGAGATCATAAAATAATATGCTTAAAATTATATATATATAAATCTGTGCTGCCTGTTCTATCATTATTTTCACTAGATTACTTGTTCATTAGGTGACCACTTTGAGCAATGATTTTGCTAATTCAGGGAATAGGTTTCTGATCTCAAAATCAGTGTAAGTGCATAAAATTATATATATATACACATAAGTAAATATAAAGTTTAAATTTTAAAAAGTTTGTATTCATTTCAGTGTTCTTTAAATTTGGTGTGATAATATACATCATCATCATGGAATTAGATTTAAGATAACTTTTTTACTTTTTAAACAGTTTCAGGTCAGTAACAAAACAGTGGAGAGGTTAGTCAGGAAAGAACTAATAAAATTAATTAGTGTAACTAATAAAATTAATTAGTGTAAAAATCACATTTTGCTTTGGATTTATTTTAAGATTCTATTTTGTTGAAATTTGGGGGAAAAGAAGAACGGGGGGGAGAGTTGAATGAAGGTAGCTCAGAATCAAGTCTAATCTCAGCATAAAAGCTATTAGCTGTCAGCATGAATGAAATGCACATACTAGGGAAAATATTGATTGCCAACTCGAAGAGTTTTCAGGAATTATGGCAAAATACAAGAAAGATTTTAGTTAAAGATAAATTAAATGAATGTTTATTTTGAGTAATGACCCTCCCCACAAAACTTGCTAGCAAAATTGTGGGGTGAAATAAATAAGTTAAAGAAAATGAATCTTTCCAAGAAATAGCAAAGAAATAAGTGAGGTTAAGTACCTGGAACTGTCCGTTACCCTAAATTTATGTAGTGAGAGTTTACTAATTTCAAACAAGGGTATTCATACTCTATTTAAGAAGATATCACATGGCATTCCGTTCCATTTACAGTATGTTCCTAAAGGTGAAAACAGCAGGAAAATGAAATGACTTCGTTTACCGGAATTACACCTTCTTTTGTATAAAACTTTAATCATTTTATATATGACAACCTTATGCTTAATGTTTTTAGAATACTCTTCATAAAACATTATTTAGAAAAAGCATACTCTCCCACTGAGCACATCACTGCTTTCAATGGCTGTGCTAATCTAGTTTGAATGTATGTGGCATTTAATCTTAATTATGATGCTGAAGTCTATAAAACGTTAATTATTCATTTCACATGCTCCCTCCACTATACTGTAACTCCTAATTTGCTTAACAAAATGTAGCTTTTAATTAGAACTGTGGAACTGTTAGGGCAAGGTAGTGTTTTGAGTGGTGTGTGTGTGTGTGTGTGTGTGTGTCTGTTGTGTTTGCTTCTATTGGTTTGGAAATACATGGGGGAGCGGTAGTGTTGGAATAAGAGAAGTCAAGTGTTTTTTAAATTCAAATAATAAAATCTCCTAGTAGTTTTCATTTTCCTTCTTAGTTGTTTACCGGTTTCTTATAGTTGAAAAAGGAAAATGGAAAGGTATGACTGGTTATCATTTTAATAATGCACAATAGTTGGACTGTAGTTAACATCTATATCTCTTTAAATACTAGCTGAATAGCATGCACGAGCACACACACAAAAACACATGCAAAGAAAATTAGGTAATTGGGTCATTTTTGCCCACATAATACAGAATAGTCAACTGAAGTCTTTAATTCAATTAGTGACAGTTGTATTTTTATTCCAATTTTAAGATAGGATAGATTACATAAAACAAAACATTGTTTTTAAGAAAACCTGGAAGAGATTTATATTTATTTAAAGTTTAAATGCTTGGTATTTTCCAGTGTTTTCCTAATTTGTTATTTGTGGATTTTATAATAATATTGCTTGTGTAATATTTTTAATGTACTTTTTAAGATTATTTTTAAAAATTTACATTTTAAAATAACTTGTAAATAAAGCTTTATATTCCTGCTTTAGAAGAAAATCATTATTTTGAAATATAAATAAATAGAAAACTACTAAAACCTTTTTCATGTATCACTTACAGACATAGAATCACTAGAGGACCCATTCTACACCTTTTTAAACAGTGTACACACCAACTTAAAATTCTGGGTATGAAGTCAAGTATCTCTAAATTATGCTTTGATTAAGCTGTTCACAAAGACAAGAGCTCTTAAACGTTTTGTATACATTTACTGTAAATTTTGAGAAAGGTCATTTAAAAGCTAAAAGCAAAAAATTTCCATAAAATCATAAAGATCTCTATTGGTAATTGGGTACACTAAAATTTTGTGTATTAAGAATGAAGTTATGGTTATGATTATATGGTTGTAGTATAAAATTTGAAACTGATTAATTGTACTAGGCAGCTGTTATTTTCCAAATAGATGCTCATATATTTCCTCACCAAAAAAAAAAAAAATCTAGATCGACTTATGGGCACATAAAGACTTATAATATTTTAACTATTCTGATGTTACTGTTTTATAATTTATTTGCCAGACATACTTGAATTAATTAACAAGAACAATTAGTTTTGTTCTTAAAAGGAATAGAAATTAACATCTGTATTTCTCTAATTTGGGGGAACCGACTCCTGAAGTGGTCTTCAACTTCTTACAGAGTACTGCTTTATTTATTTATTAGATCTCTCTTTTTTTAATCAAGTATAATTCTTTAATATCCCTTATTCCATTTCTAATATGTGTAATGTTAATAGCGGCTACAATTTATGGAACTACTCCATAAGGGACCTTCCATGATTATTCCTACTTTACAGATGAGGAAACTAGAAGCTTAAGAGAGATTAGTGATTTGTTCAAGATCACCTGAGATTTCAGCCCAGGGCACCCTCAGAGCCTGTGCTCTCTACTGCTCTCCTCTTCTGCCTTCATTCAGTTGTGGTGCGGTTTTGTGTCTCACCAGCATTCTCTCAGCGCCTTCAAACCCCATTTCCAGTAGTGGTACTCTTTCATCTAACTCTCCATTCTCATGCCTAATCTCCTTGGACCCCTGCATCCATTGATTTATAGGTTAAGTCTTCCATCTGTATTTAAAAAAAAAAAAAACTGAGTTAAAATAAGTGACAAAGAATGGTTATGAATATTGTTGCTGTTTGGTAAAAATCCCAGCACTGGGAAAATAATTCATCTGAGAGGAGAGAGTAAATGTTATACCCCATTATGAGGATAGTATATATATTCACATTTTAAGATTTTGTTTTCCAGTCAATAGCAGACAGACTTGTCTCCTCTGCTACTTTCTGCTGAACTAAATCAAATAAGACATGAGTGGCAGTACCCTTTATACTTAAGCACATAGTCTCTTTAGCTAGGCTCTCTGTGTTCGAACCTTATCTCTGCTGCTTACCAGCTGAGTAATTTTGGGAAGTTTAAACAACCTCAGTTGCCTCAGTTTCTGCATCTGTAAAATGGGTACAATAGTTCTTATCTTATACGATTGCTTACAAATTAAATATTTTAATATATGCAAACCACTAAAAACAGTAACTGGAACATTGTACTTTCTATATAAGTGTTTGCTTCATTTTTTAATTAAAAATGTGTACCTTAGAATTTATGGAAAACATGATTATTCAATACACAATATTTCATTTAGCACCTCCTAAGAATAATCCACGTGTAATATATCTTCTCTGCCTGAAGGCTTTGAACTCAAAGTCCAAACATTGCAAGAAAGATGAACTTTCTTCTCTGTTTTAAATATCTTAAGGATATCTATCAAATTGTCAGATACAATTCCTGCTTTTAAGAAACATAAATAAAAAGAAATGGCTAATGATGTTGAGGGGCATTCTCCAAACTGGCTTTTCTATATATCTAAATCACTTGGATAATTACAAAACTTCCATTTAGGTTTTTTTCTTCATAAGTCGCATAAACCTAGCATAACATAAAATTGTAAAATCCTGGAAAGACAGCACAAAAGGGAATTATTTTTATTTCCATCTACCATGTTCCATATGCTAATCACCTCAAACATTGTCTTCCAGAAAAAAGAGGGGGGATTCTTTTAAACTCTGTTTATAATCTTCTCATCATGAGTGTTTCACACAGTCCTCATCCAATAAACTTTTCTGTCTCCTTAAGAACTATTTAGTTTTGTTTCTGATTCTTGCACTGTGTCCAGTCCAAGGATCTAAGGGGAGAGGGAAACGGACTACCTAACTAATCTTGAGATGTTCACGTAGTGCTGAGTACTTTAATCCAATTTTCCTTTATTGAACTTTTACACCCTGGGGAATTCCCAAAGATTGTGAAGTTCTTTGGTGCTTTCCTGAAACGTAAGCCAGCCTATCCCTTCTGTCCCTCTCTTTGAAATAAAAGCTCTAGCTTTTTAGTCTGAATTTAGTTCTATTCACTGTCTTGCCATCACACTAAGCTGCTTCTGTAGTTCGCCCCCCACACAGTTCTGAGTTCTAAAGCCACGCTGCCCACTTTCTTTTCTGTGCTGCTTTTCATGCGTCCTCTTTCGTCTCTCGGCTTTGCCATTCTGTTGGGGTACCACCCAGGATGCCATGTTCTGTCTGATGTTTTCTCAGTTGACCTCCAGGTCTGTGAGCACCTTGCAGCATCTCTCTTCTTCCTCTCTGTTTTGTTGCCACAGATGACTTGGTAGAGAAACTTGGAATTGTTTGAAATAGAATGCTTTGCTGTTTCGCAGCCTTTTAGAGGAAGTCAGGAAAATTATGTTTTAAAAGTCACAGACTATTGTGTCATCTCATGTCATCCTCAGTAATCCCTATATGTAATCTTAATTGCTTCTCGTTTATATACATAAAGATAAATGACTTACCTGTAGTCACACATTATGTGACAGACAGGATTTACACTTCATTTTTGGGAATTTCAAAGCTTGATTTTTCTCTGCCACATGGTGTTGCTTCTTGAATATTTGTTCTCCTGGTTCATTTATTCTTAAAATCAATATAGCAGTTTCCAACAACTGCATGCTTCCTGTGTCATATTGTGATGCTTATAGAATCTAAATAGCTCAAGTAAGAATATTTCTAATAAGTTGTTGATGATGTGTGCATCTAAAAAGTAATTATAACTTTAGTCTATAATAGTAGAGATAGTCCTGATATTTTAAGGTCTAGATTGTAGTTTATTCATTCATTCAACATATGCATATTGAATGTATACACTATTCTAGACTCTGGGTCTAGGATAGTGACTCAAGCAGGAAATCCCTTTTCTAATGGACCTTACATTCTAATGAGGGAGACAGACAATAAACAAACAAATGCGTATATCTATATTTATATCTCTCTATATCATGTCAAGGTAAGTGCTTCAAAGAATGGTCAAGTGGGACATGTGTTTGACATTTGAAATAGAATACTAGGGAACTGCTGACCAGTTAGTTTTATGCATGCTATGTGAGAATTAAGTATGTACAATAATTTGAAGTATAATACATAAATATATGGAGGCATAACAACAGAGAATGACTATGTCCAAAAAACCTTCTGAGAGATCTTGAAGGGTGGTGGGGTAGTAGTTCAGAACGTGGGCTTCAGCATCAGACAAACCCGTTTTGCCTCTTTGTAGCTCTGTGTGCCCGGGCACAGTTACATACATCTATGTCTATGAGCCTTACTCCTCTCACCAAGAAAACGGGGCAACAGAGCCCCTCCAGGGATGCTGAAGTGTTTTGCATTGTCCTTGACACATAACGTAGTAAGTTTTGTAGGCTCTAGCGGTTAGTGGCAGGGGTAGCAGTTGTAGTGGAAATTATTGTTGTTAGCAATACAGCTTCGGAGAATCACTGAGCATTTATATGCTTTAGATCTTCTCTTGCTTTTTATTTTTTTTTGCTTTTTTTTTTTCCCCAACTCCTCACGGATGTAGAAAGTGTAAATAATACATGTGAGGCACTTTGGAATGTATGAAGACAAATTTTTTCTATTGTTATCTGAGGTGTCAGAAATAAAACCTAATTCTGGAGGTTTTCTGAGAGCAGAATTTCCGTTTTACTATTCCGTGGGAGTTCTTGCTTAGAGATGTTTTGCAGAGCCAGCCCTAACATAGTTAACTTGCATATGAATAGCTGCCAGAGACCCCCTGAGGAGAGGAGGCACATCTCTCAGCACCTGGCTCTCCAGGCGGTACTGCTGGTGGCTGCTAGGGCAGTGCTCAGGCCCTGCCACCGCTGCTGCCACCGAGGCATGGCTGTCACCAGCTGACATCCGGAGCAGAGATGATACGAACACACACCAGTCAGCTCCCTCTTGTCTCAACAAAGCAATAATGAGCAGCTCTCTGCTGTGTTCAACTAGTTCACAGACATAGGTACCTTTCCCCACGCAGATAGGTTTGCTACAAGCTCCCCGTTGAATTTTGTGCAGGTTTAAGATGTTTTCTTACCTTTTTTTAAAAATTATTATTGTGGTAAGAACACTTAACATGGTATCCACTTTACAAAGTTTTCAATGCACAATACAATATTGTTATCTGTAGGCACTATGTGGTCCAGCAGACCTCAGGAGCTTAAATCAACTTGGATAACTGAAATTTTATACCTGTTCCCCTCCCCTCAGCCCCTGGAACTACCATTCTACTCTCTGCTTCTCTATGTTGGGCTATCTTAGATTCCTCTTGTAAGTGGAATCATGCAGTGTTTTGTCCTTCTGTGGCTGGCTTGTTTCAAGGTTCATCCATGTTCTCGTATGTGGCAGAATTTGCTATTTTTTTTTTAACGGTGTTAGAAAACTACTTATGTTTAATCTTGTCTACCTGTGCTTGTTCAGTTCCCCCTAAAACTCCTTGAAGGAAGTATTAATTTATTGTTTAATATCATCTCCAGCTTGCCTAGCCTAGTGTTTCTTACACACTAGTAATTCATAACTGTTCACGGTTAACTAACTTACTACAACTAACTGACTGATGGGAACACAGTTTGTGACACTAACTGCTCTTTTGATTAGAGTGAGGCAATATTATCTTAATTAGGTTTTTAACCAAAATAGGCTCTGGAATGTTTTTCTAATGATCACTACATCCCTACACTCCAATTAAAATAAGTAGGAAAGTTAAGTATGCAAAACTATGTTAAAGTATGTTGAAGCAAGTAAACAGTTGTTAACCAAGTCTCTCTTGTCTCTCTTTCCCTTTTCCTCTCTCTCCTCTCTTTCCTTCCCCATTGCAGAAATCTTTTGCTTTCACAGTAGATCAGTTTTAAATATATTTGAGAAAAATGGTCTTTGGCAATGTCTTACTCTGTTAAGAAAAGCTAATAGAGCTCCTCTTATTTCAACTGAAAGTGAAAGGCAATACCCACAGACCTGTTTCAAATACTTTGGGATTTATTTGAGAGTTATTATTGGTGAAGCGTTAACTAGGAGATACTCCAGAACTCACACTTCAGTATTACTAGGTTCAGGAGTATTGAAGTTGCTTAATAGCATCTACGTAGTGCACTTGCGTGGTGTGACACATCATGTTACTTTACAGGGGCTTGTGGTTTTAAGATTGATTTAGGGACGTGGGCATCACACTGGACAAAGATAGACAGGCTGTACAGGCGATATGCTTGTTAACTTTGGAAGTATGTTAGCAAGCCTGAGGAAGGGCTTGGGGACTAACTAGAAAGAAAATGTTTCACGGATCTGCCAAGTTGAAAAGCGTGTTCTGATGATTGCGTGTCATTGGAAGAAAAATATATGATGGGGGATAATAATTCTTGAATTTGTTGCTAACGTTTCAAAGAATATTTCATACATTTTCATCATAATAAAACATATGTCTGAGTATTTTTATCCATCTAAAAATGTTGGAAAGGGGCATATGATGCAAAAGGATGGAGGTCTTAATCAGTGGTCTTTGGGATCCAAGTCACAGAAACCAACTGGCACTCATGCAAAGATGGGGGGATTTATTAAGAAACATAAAGCTAGCTTATGGAATTGGAGGGGAAGAAAGACACCCCCAGGGCTTCCCTGGTGGCGCAGTGGTTGAGAGTCTGCCTACCGATGCAGGGGACACGGGTTCGTGCCCCGGTCCGGGAGGATCCCACATGCCGTGGAGCGGCTGGGCCCGCAAGCCATGGCCGCTGGGCCTGCGTGTCCGGAGCCTGTGCTCCGCAACGGGAGAGGCCACAGCAGTGAGAGGCCTGTGTACCGCAAAAAACAAACAAAAAAGACACCCCCACTTTAAGAAAGGTAGAGATGAAAACTTAGAATGCACTTGGCCTCCAGCACCATGGCTCTCAAACTCCTTTAAGATCCATGATCTTGCATCTTCGCTTATCCTTTCTCTGCTTTTCGCGTTGCACTTTCGTGGCAAAAGCCCACCCCACATTTGCAGACAGCATGCCTTTTCTTCGTGGGAGCATTAGAGATTTGACCTGCTTATCCTAGTCCAATTCCAACTCTGAAAGAGCAAATATGAATGGTCCAGCCTGGGCCAGGTTTCCATTTCTAGTCCAGTAGAGTCTTGCCAGCGAGCAGGATAATGTAGTTAAAATAGGGTTTCTGGGGCCTACCTTGTGTGTAGGACTGCAGATCTCACAGAGGAAGAAGGCCTTGTCTGGGAGAAGACTCCAAAGATGTCTACTACAAAAGAGGCTAATTCCCACATTAGACAACACTGGGAAGGTGAATATGAGTGATACCTTTAATTTTTGAAATAGTCATAGAATTAATTTAGGCAGAGAGGGAAGGCTACTGGCTATTGTTGTGTTAAAAGAGAAAATTTAAAGTGACCTCTGTTTAAAATTTTATTTAAAGACTGTGTCATTACAAAAGGATTTCCTTTGAGATGACTTATAAATTCCTAATAAGGTTGTTCTCTCCGTCAACTGTATAAATGACAAGAAACCTCTGGTATGGACACTTCTTAGAAATATTAACTAGTGTTATCACTATAACATGTGTTGTAAGGTTAATGATCCCTAGCTGGGGTTGACTATCCCTGAATATAGCACTGAGCTATCTTTTTCTCTTCACCTATACCTGGAAAATTATTTAAGATTTTAAACCAAAACGTCCAATGTCTCTTAAAATGATTATTTAGCTCAGATAAATATACATTATATAATGATGAAAATGGCCATTTGCCAATGCAAGTATTATCCTTTTCCTAAAGGAGAAAAATAAGGAAACACTTTGACTTAGGGTGATTTGGAAGATAAAAAATTTCAAACTTTTAAAGTTGGTATTGTCTAGCTCTTTGGTAATGATTTTCTCGGTTAACTTATACTATATTATTAATGATGATATCTGATTGAATTCTCTCTCCTGTACATTATTTGCTTGTGTTTGCTCATATTTTCTTACTTCAAAAGATTTAAATTGAAATATACATGTATTCTTGATTTCTGAAGTGAATTTTTTAATATGCTATTTAGAAGTCCCAGAGAAATTTTCTTCTAATGAATCAAAATTCAACTTGTAAAAAAGAAAATCAATGATTAAAGATACCATATATTTTTGGTGCCAGACATATTGTACTCATTTTAATTTTCAAATTGTTATAAATACCTCAGTGTACCTTTTGCAAAACTGAACAATTGGAAATTATGATGAATTAGCGATTGTTGCCAATGGCTTTGAGGCTTTTAAGTAAAAAAAAAATTAATAATTACCAATATCTGGTTATCACACTTTTGTTTTAAATCTAGTTATATGCTGCCACAAAAATTGACATCCTTAATTGTATAATTTCCATTAATGGAGGTAGTAGGTGGTGTTTAGAAGGGAGAAGAGTTCATTTATTCATTTACAAGTTATCACATACTTTGGGAAAGTATGTGTTCAACAGTTACACTAATTTTTCTTGAAGATATTCTGGTTGATGCTGAGTTAAATAATTAGGTTTTAAGTTAGTCAAATATTTCCCAAACTCTTAAATTGTCAAAGTAAAAAAAAAAAAAAACAAACAAAACTCTTGTTCATACTTATCTAATGGTTATCTTAATTAGAGGGGAAGGAAATCTTAATGTCATGATCAGGCTGGGGGTTACATGTTAAATAATTCATTTTTTTTGCAAATATAAGGTCTAAGTGTCCACAAGATCTGTCTCACATTGACTCTTTCCCTGACAATAGAGAGCTGAGCAATGACATTGATTTGCAGATAAAACATAGTTTCTGAGATCTTGAAGGATATATTTTTTTTAGTTTTATATTTTATTTGGAAGTTTCGTAAAGATAGTTTATTTCAACTTTCATTGAGTGCCTCATTTAGGCACTCAAAATTTAACTAGTGTTCACCTCAGAGAATATTCTCTTAAAATAAATTTAAAATATCCAGCAATACTCTTTGTATATAGTAATGACTCAAAAAGGAAGAAAAAAATCAATTACTAATACTACAAACGAAAAAATAATGAAAATAACAGTTACTGATACTACACGACATTGTAAACAGACTGGTTGCATCACTATCATTATTTAGAGAAATTACTGTAACTGACTTTCCTTATTCTCAGCAAGAACTTCTTGTAGATGTATGGACTCTAAGGAAAATAGTATTTTTTATAAAATTTAACACTGCTTCAAAGATAAAAATATATAAGTATTTATTGATGTTTATGAAGCAATTATTTTGTAATTGACACTCAAAGTTTTGGGAATAAAAGTAGAAGACTAGTAATAGATGTTCATCTGGAAAATCAATCTCCTTTGCAGTGCTTTATTTTGCCAAATGACTTCCAAAATTGTTATGCCAAAGAAAATTAAAACATTTTGTAAAATTCATCAGTAATCAACCTATTAAACAGTACTTCTAATGTGCTTTTTTTTTTTTTTTTTTTTTTTGCGGTAAGCGGGCCTCCCACTGTTGTGGCCTCTCCCGCTGCGGAGCACAGGCTCCGGACGCGCAGGCTCAGCGGCCATGGCTCACGGGCCCAGCCGCTCCGCAGCATGTGGGATCTTCCCGGACTGGGGCACGAACCCGTGTCCCTTGCATCGGCAGGCGGACTCTCAACCACTGCGCCACCAGGGAAGCCCTAATGTGCTTTTTAATTGAGTATAACATTAATGCAAAGCCGGTTTAGATATAGTGAAATATGTTGTGATTTCAAACATACCTAGGCAAAAAGCTATAGGAATGCAGGATGCATTATTACTCTCTCAAAAGGAGCCAGATTCCACTGACTTAGTGTTTTTGCCAAATATTCTGTATACTAGGTTAAAAAAAAAAAAATTCTCAACCTTCTCATTTAAAAATAACAGTGTTCAATATGAGGTAGATAAAATATTCAGGTGACTGATCACATTTTTTAGTTTGCTTCCAGAAATTTGGCATCTTGTAGACAGTGTCTCTAAGTAAATTTGGAGAGTGGAAAATGTTATTAGAACTGATATTTCTTATGCATTGTATTACTGGATTTAATCATCCTAAAATTTATGAAACCAGAAGTACTGTAATATCCTCTATAGTGATATAAAAGGAGAACATGTACCCTCTAAGTTAGGACTAAGCTTAATTTTTCTCTTAAAATAATAAATTATAGTATTTCCAAGTGTGTCTTGCTCATATTTGAACTGCTTGCTTATTAAAGAGTAGCCAGAAACACAAGTGCCTGAGTGCATAGCAGGCAAGATGTTGGCTTTGGCACCAGTGTGTAATATGCTCCTTTCTGTAGAAGCAGGGGAACTACTGATTGAACACAGAAGGTGAGACGGAATCACAAATATTTGTTTCTCTTTCCAAAGGGGCATGCATTTAAAATTACATTTAAAGCTCTTATGTTTGACTCTAATACTCTATGCAGAAAAGTTACTTTAAAAATAGTCTATGTCCTATCCACCTCATTCATTCATTTGCTACACATCATTCTGAAAGTGTTATGCTGTGCCTCGGGCAGGGTTGAACAGCTCAGACTTGGTAGATGGCCCGAGTGTGAATCTCAGTATCACTTCCTGCTAGCTGTGGGATCTCTGTTCCTCAGTTTCCTCATCTGTAAAATTGAGGAAATAATATTACCTATCTTACAGGGTTGTTAGCAGAATTAAATATGTAAACCTCTTCAAATCATGCCTGGTTAATAAAAAGTGTGTTGTTGTTATTTTTGTTCTGTCTAACTTCAGTTGGCTAGATGTTAACGAGGTCAATACATTAGGAAGCATGATAACCCCTAGTTATGAAAAATGCTGTCATGGAAATAACTAAGATTGTGAGCCGTGTGTCAGAGCTGATAGCTCAGGGATGTGAACAAGTCATCCATAACATATACCAAGGAGGAACCTTATAGAAGGAGGAACTGGAAGTAAAAGACCCAGATGGGGTGGGATGGGGGGGTGGGAGCAAGTTTAAAGAATGTAAGGAAGGACAAACAGTAGTGTTGAGGAAAAGTGGCATGTGATGAGTATAGGTTAGAGAGAGGGGGAAGGAGCCAGATCATTCATGGTTGTGCAGACCTTTGAAGGGATTTGGGTTTTATTCTAAGACCTATGGTATCAAAGGTTGGGTTCCTTGGACAACAGACTCGGAGTTGGAGTTTTGCAGGCAGAAGGTTTGTTACTGAGTGCTTTAGAAAGTGACACTCAGATCAGAGTGCGGAAAACAAACAGGATTCGGCACCGGGAAGAACTGAACTGCAGCACAGTCACCTCAGGTGCCTCCCTCAGCCTTTTCCAGGGACAGCCCTGGGGCAGGGATGGAGAGGGGTACTGCTGATTGCTCCTCTGCTGCCTGCAGCTAGCAAGTTGAGCTCTTCATCCTGAAGGGGGATCAGGGAGGAGTAGCCTAGTGCCCATTTTGGAGCCGCTGAAGGATTTAAAGCAGAAAATTCAGCTCCTAATTCATGCAAGGAATAATCTTGGAATACCTACTGTAAACCTGATCCCACTCTAAAGCCGAAAATCCAATGGGCAAGTAAGGCACAGAGCCAACCGTCTAGCGAAGAATTCAGTCGGATAAACAAACAAGACAGTGCTGTGCAGCGACTGTTGTAAAGAAGTGGCAAAGGGGTTTCAGATGCTGTGGCCGCAAAAGAGCAGCGTTCCATACAAGACTGTGGAAGACCTCTGGGTAACCAATGGCATTTGAGCCAGAACCTAAAGGATGACGAGAATTTATTCTTATAAAGGGCAGGGGGTAGGGTACAGCACAAAATCCCAGAAGTGAGGTACCTATGAATGTGGTTCCTTATGGCTGGAGCGAGGAGTGTGCTCCATGACCCACACAGGAAATCCCACCTGGCATCTCAGGAAAGAAGAGGAAGAGCAGAGAGTCTGGCAATTGCAAGGTGACCTGAGACATCCCCTGTCTTAGCCTCCTCGTTACATAGATGAGGAAGGGGAAGCAGATTAGCTCAAGACATTGTTCAAGGCTTCACACTTAATGAACAGCATATGAGGGATGAAAGTCCAGGCCTGACATGTAATCTGAGAATCTACAAGCTCTTACTAGAACCATCTTAACAGGATAAGACGTACAGTTGCAGCCACAGCACATCATAATGGCACACACGCGGCAAGGGTTTAATAAATAACTGATTAGGGGTATAGATTGAATGATGGATGTAGCCCATGGTCTTTTTATCAGTGAATAGGATGGAATAAGAGCAGGGCATCAGATGATTTACAATCTCCATATAATAATGAGGATGACTAAGCTGTGTATTTGTTGGGTATGAGAGGATACTAATTATATAATTCCATGTTTTCTCTATAGTGTCTTTTCTCTAGTTGATACATTTTCAATTTTTTTTTTCCTGAAGGCATCTGGTAAGATCATTATAATTAGCTGCATTAGTAAAATTATTTACCTGTGGGGTGCCTCAGTAGAGCATCTAAATGGATTATCACAAAATATCAAAAATGTGTTTAAGTGACTGACTTTAAATAAGAACTGTTTTGTATGGAAATGAACTTTTGAGGAGTCCGAACAGCTTCCTCCAGAGTAGCTAAAATAGGTACAGCTAGAAGCCCATGAGACTTCCATAAGGGACACGAGCCGTTGGTATTAAGATGCCAAGAGCAAAGAAAACAAGCAGGCTATAACATATGGACCCCAAAATGAAAGTCTCAGGGGCAGATGTTCTGAATCACAGGTATGGTTTCCTATCGTGCTACTCCTCACAGAAACAAGTTGAGTGGCGGAGGAGATTTATTTACTGCAGGCTGGCTAATGACATCCCAAGCAGGAGATGCAGCAGCAGAGGCAACACCAGCACCTACTGATTAAGAATTTGTTAGATTGATGAGAACCTATTCAATGTCAGGTACTCCCGTAGTCATTGTTCACTATTTCCAGCCCTCACACAGGTTTTCGGGATGGGTTTTAGCAATCCTGTTATAGATGAGGAAACGGAGGACCAGAAAGGTTACAAAACCTTCTTAAGGTGAGAGAGTATATAAAATGCATAAAATCCCAGTCTGTTTTATTCAAAAATCTGCAATCCAGACTTCCACAAATGCATGTATTATATATATACACACATCTCTCTCTCTATGTATCTGTAATATGATTTTTAAAGTTTGATCATTTTATAATTATTATATATTTGGGATTTGAAAAATCATTATTTAATAATATATATAATTCCCCACATTTCACACTTATGAAAAAATATAAGCTATGAAACTTAGGCTGGTAAACAATACTAGCTTTTCCAAATGTCTCTCGTTCCAATGACACCTAGGTTATGCAACCTCTGTTTTCAGGTAAAAAATGACAGTATTAGTTAATGGGACAGTAGGATATATATTTAACTGAGTTACTTGTGTACAGAAATATCGTCAACTACAAAGGCTTTGGGGGTTAAAAAAAAATTTGGGAAGTGATCAGTGAAATTTTACTTCAAAGATTTTTTCTAAATAAAAGGGAGTTAAAACTTCCTGAAAAAAGAAAAGCAATCTGCCTTTCGATATTTTCCAGTCAAAAGTATTCTTAGTAAACAAGGGAGACCATACATGAATCAGCTCAGTCTCAGTTGGAATTTTCTTTTAACAATAACCTGTATTTAATAAGCTGGTACCCAGAGTGCATGCCATGCTGCTTCAAAGTGATAGCAAGACCATGAGGAAGATCAAAGAGAAATGGTCATGGGATCTGAACTGCCAGACGAAGAGAATTATATCTGCATGCACACAGCTCCTTTTTGTTATGCCTGTATAAGAGAAGGATTCACTTTATTTCCTATAACCGCTTAAAGATTTTAATCCAAACTTCCTTTCAGTGGTAGAGATCAAAAGCTCTAGATATTGTGGAGTTATGGAAGAGAGAGACAACATATCTACTAGAAGAGAGGTAGAATCCCAGGGCTTGTTCCAGGAAGGGTTTAGCGCTGATGGAACTTAAAATGTGACCAGAATAAATCTAAAGCAATGACTGTAATGGCTAGGTGGGAGATGCCAGTGAATCCAGTCATTCTAGTGCTAACGGATAATGATAATCACCTCCGCATCCTCTAACACTCCTAATGAACAGATGCTTCAAAGATGTTCATAGGGGCTTCCCAGGGGCTTCCCTGGTGGCGCAGTGGTTGCGCGTCCGCCTGCCGATGCAAGGGAACCGGGTTCGCGCCTGCGCGTCCGGAGCCTGTGCTCCGCAACGGGAGGGGCCACAGCAGAGAGAGGCCCGCGTACCACAAAAAAAAAAAAAAAAAAAAAAAAAAAAAGATGTTCATAGAAGACTGTTCCTGAACAAAACTCTGAGTGACAGAGATTGTAATTAATGCCATTCTTACCAGTGTCCCATCAAGGTGCGTTCAACCTTATGCACACCTAGAGTAGAAAATTGCCCACCTTGTATTAGTGGTTGTTTGCGTTGCTTCACCGTCGCTCTTGCTGCCGTTGCTATTGTTCTTGCTATTTTTGTTGCTGGTATGAAGTTGGGAAGGTCACCTGCCTGCACACTTGTTAATTAATATCCACCATATGCCTATGGTTAAAAATTTTATAATTAAGTTGGGCCACATTCTATTCGTTTAACAAAATCACTTTTAAAAGAAAATACATTTAACAGTATGGATGACTGAAGCTTGAGGCCATTTTGAGTGATGCACATTCTGGTAAATATTAATTTATCAGATTATTTTATAACAGTCATTTGTTGAAAACAGGTCACTGAGAAGTGGAAATCTTGGTTTGTGAGGAATGTATCACTGGGAATGAGAGATAAATGTGAAGCTCTGGGCAATGCCTTATGAGACAGAAATTGTGTGTGGAATGTGGGCAGAAAACGGCTCCATGCTCCCAGCAAAATAGTAAAGGGCAAAGATGGAAAATAGAAAGTTCAAGTGGTAGGTTTAACATTCTATCTGATCTAAAATTCTGTTATTGAAAGAAAATGATTCATCACACCGGCCTTTAACTTTTCTTTCAATTCTTAGTTTTTAGATGAGGCGTTTCTTTAAGAAATATTATAGTTAAAATATTCGCCAAATATTTATCATCATTTCTGTAGGTGATTGCCTTTATAGTATCATTTCAGGAACTGCATGAAAATTCTCTTAATAATTTCCTCAAGAGCTCTTCCGTCATCTCCCTGATGTCTCAAAATTTTTAACACAGCTTTTTATTTCACAGCTAGAAATAATTCTTAAAACGGGTGTACCCTAATTGAGGAAGCATGCTAATTGTGCTCATTAAAATGCATTCGTACTAAAGTGTACATGACTGCTAACTCTTCCATTAAAAGAAAAAACAGGGACAACAGTAGGCCTTGCCAGAAGAGATGAGGGAATACAGAGAAAGCGCACTAAGGACCCAGAAGATAAATGCTACTTACTTCACAGATGTGCCTAAGGCAAACTCTACTTTAAGTAGATCGCCCTGCTCTTGAGCCATAACAATGGTTATGAAATTTGGAGTGATTCTCTGACAGTGCAATTTGGCTCAAACATCTGAAAAATAGTCCTTATGTGAAGGGAGAGTCATTTGAGTTCTGATATTAATACTCCCTCTCTCTCGTCATGAGAGACAAACGCAAGTTAGTATAATGAATAATCTCCTCTTACAAATGTATTTTTCCTTGAGTTTTCTGCCAATTTGTTGCTTCTTGCCTACTTCCAGAATAATTGGAGGTATCGAATATGAGAAGGGGACCTCAGCTTGCATTTTCTTATTTAGGCGATAGCCCTCCAGTATACTAAACGTGCTTGTGTGAATAGTGAGTGACACTGAGTGTCCCCCATCGGTGTCCGTCATGAACACAGCTTTAAGATTTTTTTATCCTACTGAAAACTGACAAAAAGTAAGAAAATAAGTGAAAGCTTCTGAAAGCCTATCTATTAAGTTCTTTAACTAATGGTTGCTCTCGGCTCTTTCTGGGGTTTTCACAATGAATCCTTTTTAAGGCATACTATCCCCATGGCATCAGTGATGTGTAACTATATTTCTTTCAGAGAATGCACCCTGGCTAGTAGTGTTAAGAACTTGGAATTTTCAGCCACATAGTTCTGTGTTCAGTATTTGGCTCTGTACTTATTAATTGAGTGACATAGAGGAAGTTATTCTACCTGTCTGAGTCTCAGCTTCCTCATCTTTAAAAGCAAAAATAACGAGTCCTATACAGGGATAATTAGAAAACATTACAGTTAAAATACAGTGGTTAGTGGAACCCACTTGTGCAGGAGGAGTCTTAGCCAGATGATGGCAAGCTGATATGTCTCCCTAAATGACATAGGACTCTAGTAACTGATCTAACCGGCTTTCATTCTGGCTCGGAAACCTGCTTTCCTTCACATATTGGTTACCCGTGGGTTGACTCACATTATCGGTCTAAATCTGTGTTCCTTTAGAGCCATAACTATGTAGATATGTCAACATGCCAGTGTGTCATTAACAGTAGGAAAAACAACCATCAGACACACCAGTCTTACCAGCACATTCTCTCTTAAAACCACACGTGAAAAAAATGGTAATCATAAGTTTGCCTGTTAAATAGCATCCCTTTTTCTGATTCTATATTTATATGTTTCAAATGTATTGACTATAGACCCTGATAGCTTGAAGAATCAATCTCTGTAATGGGGATTTATGTCATGTGGGTAGTAATTCAAGGGTGCTTGTCACAGGCCACCACTTCCCTCAAATGATACCTGGACAGAGCCTGCCAGTGTTTGCTTGTGTCACTATGGTTGCTGTGGCTTGTGTGTTTATTTAAGCTCAATGGCTCAACCAACCTAGTCTTTCCTCTGCCTGATTATAACCTTTCTCAGAACTGGGCATGATATTTGATTTGACTTCTGCTTACTCACTTGTGATAACATCCCTGTTCAACATCCTTGAAATTTTTTTCTCATTTCCCTTGTGTCAGAGTTATGAATATTCCTGAATATTTCATGTATGCATTTGTAAGAAAGATCTCTCTCTCACATCCATTGTGTGTGGATTTTACTAGCTTAATTCTCAAAATATATCTACTATTATTAGTGAGTCCTCACCCTTGTCTCCAAACACCAGTTTTTTAAATGCAGCTAAAATGCTTAGGACAGACAGTACCTGGTACGTAGTATTCCATAATAATAGTTATCAGAAGAACTGTTATTTTCCTGTGGGGAATGATGAAACAGTATTTTAATTCCCTACACTGAAACACCTCATACCGCTGGGTTCATATGCTGGGGGTTAAATTAGGCTCAGTTTAACATAACCTGGTTATGTGACTAGTAATTCTGTTTATCTAAAACTCACTACTTTCCAGACCTTCCCAGCAATACCAAACACCCCATCCCTTTAAGATGTTCCTTCTAAACCAAGACATAGACTCAAAGCCTCTTTGTGAACGGTGGCACAGTAACCTTCGACTATGTTTGTTTAGTAAAATCAGCTTGTGATCCAGTACAGCTAACTGTGCTGTGATGAAGGTGATTATAAGCAAACCTGGACTAGAACATGCCTACTTATATTACTTCTTGAAAGTTGCTTAATCTCTCTGTGCCTCAATTTGTAAAATGGGAAAAATGATAGTACCAATGTGATATTGTGATTTAGAATAAGAAACATGTATTTGGTCTTTGTCCCTGTTTCTGGCAGAGAGCTCATAAAACCCTTGGAACTTCCTAAGTGTTGAGAGTGACAAAGGTGTCTTTTGTTATGTTAAGGATCACTTTTGGACCACCTAAGGGTGGGAGCTGGTTGCCAGGAGAACCAACCCAGTGATTAGAGGGTTGGAAATTTCAGTCCCATCCCCTGACCTCTGGGGAAGGGAGAGGAGCGGAAGATTGCTCTCAGTCAACAATGGCCAATAATGTAATCAATCGGGCCTATGTAATGAACCCTCCGTAAAAAACCCAAAAGCAATGCCCCTGGATAGGGCGTGGAAATTCTGTACCCTTTCTCTATACATGGCCTTATGAGTCTTATGACCCTCCCTTTTACAACCTTTTATAATAAATTGGTGATACGGCAAACTCTGATTTATAGCCAGCTGGTCAAAAGTACAGGTGACAACTTGGACTTCCTACTGATGGTGTCTGAAACCCAAGGAGGGGGTCATTGAAACCTCTGACCTATAGCTGGTTATAGATCAGAAGTACAGGTGATAACCTAGGCTTATGACTGGCATCTGAAGTGGGAAGGGGGGCAGTCCTGCAGGACTGAAAGTTTTACCTGTGGAATCAGGTGCTATCTCCTGGTGGATAAGGTCAGAATTGAGATGAATTATAGGACACCCAGCTGGTGTCCAGAGAATTGCTTTTTGGTGTGAGGACCCCATCCCACCCCTGCTACAGTGGAGTTGGGTCTAGGAACCCAACAGAACCTACCTTAGGGGATTTTATGGAAATTACAGTAAAATAGCGTACAGTGTTTAACACATACAGTTCCTGGAACATAGTGAGTAGTTCAAAAATGTTAACTTCAATTTTATTCTTTTTTATGATAAAAATAGGAATAATCATTATTCGTAGTATTATTAGTAGTAGTATACTGGGCATGATCCTGAGAAGGCAGGGACTACTATCGTGAACTAGATCTCTGGAAAGGGGTGCTAAGTCTAGTGCTACCGTGTCCCATGATCTAAGAATAAACGTCATGGATATTTGATGGTTTTAATAGAAAGGACAGTTAATTGAGGGTTTATCTATTGACAATAAGAAGATGGAATTGTTGTGGTTTCAGATAAGGCAAGATTAAGCACAGCTGGACAGTGACTCAGAAGTCGCATGTCAATGAGATTTTTATAGTCCAGGATCCGATCCTTTCTTGTGAAAGTCTTGCGGACTCAAAAACAGACCCATGTACACCAAAAGGCACACCCAAAAGAAGCAAATCTCAGAGTTCCAATATGTTACTATACTATGGGAGCAATAACCGTGAACAAAAATATTTACATCACCATGATCAGCATTGAATCATTATGATCAAACTAGTTGGAAAGTTTATTCATAAAGGGAAGATGATTTGTCAATCCACCAGGGCAGATCACTGCCAGGAACCAAAAACACTAGCTTGTCTATTAGGCAAGTGCATTCTCGGCCATCATGCCTATGATTCAAAATGGATAGAATGTGTGTCTGAATCACCTTGGAGTTTTTTTCAAAACACGTTTACTAATCTGAGGATATCTGGATACAGACAACAGTTATAGGAGGAGGGAACCCCACACTCTGTGTGTACTGACATGGGCCAGTGAATATGAGAAAACTAACTGATGAGTCTTAGACAAGAATAAAGAGAATTAGACAAGACAAGAATCAAATGCCTTAAGAAAAATTCATCCTTTCATGATCATATCACAGAAGAGAAAAATCTTGCTAAGGTGTGTGTAATATTCAAAGACAATGGATTACTAAAACCTAAGAGATGTACAGGAGATGTTTACAGTGAACTGTACCTGGCTAACTGATAGCAGATCAAAGGATTCTTACCTGGGAAAATTTACTAAACAAATGGAAAAAATTAATTGGAGGTAGAAGATGGGAGGAGCTTCAGTGATAGGATTATGACCCATATTCATTTTGTACAATTTTTATTCCCTTGATTTTCTTTCCCCCTTTATAATATAAACAATGAACAAAAACTCTGCTAAGTACTGGCAGCTGCTCATCTCATGCATGTTTCTGATTGTGCATTGTTACCCACCACTGTTTGTTCTGTTTACTACTAATTACAATATTCTGATTGGGAAAAAATTTTTTTTTCCAGAAACAACTCCCTTTTGGAGATTGTAAAGTGCATGCTGCTCTTTCCTATCTTTTCAAAGGATTGACTTCAAAAGTGGCAGTCTCCTTTGTAAAGCAAATGTGTGAGTTTTGCATTGGAGTAGACATGCCAATCTGATCAAGAGCAGTCAGCGTTATAGTCCAAGGTCTAGGTACAGGATATGCCTCTTGCAGGCTTAGCTGGAAAAGAGGTCCACAGGTTTCTCATCTTAGAATTTCACACCCCTGCCCCTTGTTTCATTAGAAAGCAATTTTCTTTGTCAAACTTTTTTTTCCCTGCAAATTATATAATAGGACACAGCTGGTTGCATACCCCATATATGCTGATACAGTGTTGTATATAAATTGCTGCATAAAAACATGCCAAATGGGCAAAAAATACAACATGAGCAAAATTATCAGATTAGATTGGCAGATGCTTATATTAAACATGTCTGTTTACATTGTGTGTAAAAGGTTTTCATGGGCTTTGATTTTAGATTCAGTAGAGCATCTCTGTTTCTTTTATGAGATCTAAATTACACTAGTTATTACCTGTTTTAGAAAATGTAAGTTAAATTACAGAAATAATCATATGCTTTTGCTACTTGTTTTTTCTCATTACGAATCATATCACAAATGTAGTAATAATATACTCCAGGAGCCTAGCTATCACCAGTTACTCCTAACCATAGGTAGCATCACTATTAACCTAATTTTCCTGTGCTTGGAAATAAGCAAAAAAAAAAGAAAAAAGAAAATAGATACATAAGTTAATTATAATGATAATTTGTGTTCCAGTATCACAACTTACAAGTTATTTAAGGAGAGAATATGAAATAAAGAGGGTATATTTTTAGCTAGGCCACATTGTTTGTCTATTGAGACTCATATTTTATAGTTTCGATTGTATAGTCTCAAAACCAAAATTTGTTTGAACTTTTAATAATATGGTATAATATAGTCTAAGAACAGAAATATACATATGTAACCAAATACATACAAAGTACGCATGTACATACATATACACATATATACATGTATGTAATGCATATACACACACATTGTTGCATCATTGAGCATATTTTAAAGTGGGATGAAGTGATATGCATATTACTTTGTTCCAATTTAAAATGTTAAAAAAGGCAAGATCTAATTAACCTGAGTATATCAGCGTGAGGCCTCGAACAAGTACTTCTTGTGGAGAGGGATCGCTTTTCCCAGTGCAGAGTCGGCAGAGAAGCTCCATTCTAAAACCATACATTCTTTGTTACACCCATTGAGATAGCACCTGTAGAATATTTCTCATTTATCAAATTCACAGGTGCCTAGATTGAATTTTACTTTTTTTTTTATTGGAGAGTAATTGCTTTACAATGGTGTTCAAGTCTATTCTCTACGTCTGCGTCTTTATTCCTGTCCTGCCCCTAGGTTCATGGTTTTGAATTTTACTTTTATTATTATTTTTTTTTAATTTTATTTATTTACTTATTTTTGGCTGTGTTGGGTCTGTTGCTGCGCACGGGCTTTCTCTAGTTGCGGTGAGCGGGGGCTACTCTTGGTTGTGGTGCGCGGGCTTCTCACGACGGTGGCTTCTCTTGTTGCGGAGCACGGGCCCTAGGCACACAGGCTTCGGTAGTTGTGGCACGTAGTTGCGGTGAGCGGGGGCTACTCTTGGTTGTGGTGCGCGGGCTTCTCACGACGGTGGCTTCTCTTGTTGCGGAGCACGGGCCCTAGGCACGCAGGCTTCAGTAGTTGTGGCACGTGGGCTCAGTAGTTGTGGCTAGCGTGCTCTAGAGCACAGGCTCAGTAGTTGTGGCGCACAGGCTTGGTTGCTCTGCAGCATGCGGGATCTTCCCGGACCAGGGCTCAAACCCACCTTCCCTGCATTGGAAGGCGGATTCTTAACCACTAAGCCACCAGGGAAGCCCTGAATTTTACTTTTAAATGGCCAGATTCTAAAGAGGAAAATCTAGATCCCTATATGGTATATGCACATATATAGGCAAGAAAAATATGAATGATTACAGGAATATTAAAAAATCATTATACTGACTTATTTAATCGGTATAGACTAAAAGGTAAGTAAAATGCAGATGACTGGACGTTCAAACCATTCTGTCTTTGAGTGAACAGGAAACAGGGAATCTTTC
This sequence comes from Physeter macrocephalus, assembly GCF_002837175.3. Taxonomy (NCBI): domain Eukaryota; kingdom Metazoa; phylum Chordata; class Mammalia; order Artiodactyla; family Physeteridae; genus Physeter; species Physeter macrocephalus. The sequence goes on from NC_041221.1 coordinate 159,455,932, forward strand.
TAAAGGCTCTATGTTTACCTATATAGTTTACACCATTGTTAAGAAAACTTTTTTACTGAAGTATAATATACATATTGAAAAGTTGCACAAACCATATTAATTTACCTCAATGACTTTTTAGAAAAGTGAGCACATCTGTGTAACTACAATCCCAGTGAAGAAATGGAATATTCCCATAAGCCCAGAAATGTACCTATCTCCCCTGTCAGTCCTGTGATCCCCATCCTATTACTAACCACTTTCCTGACCTCTTTCAACATTGGTTTGTTTCATATGTTTTTGAACATAAACAAATAATTATTTAGAAAGTACTCTTCTCTTTGGCTTCCTTTCTTAATATTGTTTTGAGATTCATGCAGGTTATAGTGTAAACAAAGTTCATTCATTTCCATTTGTTTATGGAATTCCATTGGAAAAATGTGCCACAGTTTATTTATGCATTTTGTTGTTTATTGACATTTATGTTTTTTCATTTAAGTATTGTGAATTACACTGCTATTGATATCATTATACATGTCTTATCGTGCTCAAATGTGTACATATGTTTGGTATATACCTAAGCCTGGAATTGTGGAGACCAGGATATACAACAATTGATTTGTACCAATTAACATTCACATCAGCATAGCGTGAGTAACACTTGATATTGTCAAACTTACATTTTAGCTATTCCAGCAAATCTGTTTCCATTAAATTTTAATTTACCTCTTTCTGATGATTAACTGTACCAAGAGCCCTTTTTGTTCATTGGCTATATTTTGTTGATGTCTTTTGTCCCTTTCTTTTAATATTGGTTTGCCTGATTCTTTCTTCTAGATTTGTAGAAAAGGTTTATATATTCTGGCTTCAAGCTATTGCTGGTTAGTTGGTTACATATAACTGTTTTCTCCTAGTCTAACTTTTCACTCTGCTAATAAATATCTGGTCATACCACAGTTATGATTGTAGTCTCTTGTTATTTTCTGTAAATTTCAATGTTTTCAATTCACATGTAGTTCTCAAACCTATCTGTAATTTACTTTTGTGTTTAAGTTAAAATAAACAGCAATATTTATTTTCATATTGCTTTCCAGTTGACCCAGGACCACCTACAAAAAAGACCATCCTTTTCCCATCTTACTACAATGGTACCTTTGTTTAAAAAAAAAAAATCTAGTGCTCATATTTGTTTGAGTCTATTTCTGGAATTTTAAAAATTCTCTTGTAAAAACAACACTATTAATAAGTGTGGCTTTATAGTAAGGTAAGGCTTGATATTTGATAATGTTAAATTGTCCAATTTGGTCATCTTCTTCAAAATTATTTTAGCTAAATGCTGAATTTATTTTAGTCTTTAAGTTTTTTCAGTAGTATTTTGTAGAAAGCCATATTGAGGTCTTCTTCCATAGCTCCTGAAAATTTTTTTCTTAGGTGTTTGAAGTTTTATGATATTCTTTTTTTTTTTTTTTTTTTTTTTTTGTGGTATGCCGGGCCTCCCTTTGTTGTG
>NC_041221.1:159457427-159518444 GCF_002837175.3 Physeter macrocephalus
GCGGAGCACAGGCTCTGGACGCACAGGCCCAGCGGCCATGGCTCATGGGCCCAGCCGCTCCGCGGCATGTGGGATCCTCCCAGACCGGGGCGCGAACCTGGTTCCCCTGCATCGGCAGGCGGACGCGCAACCACTTCGCCACCAGGGAAGCCCCCTATGATATTCTTGTAAAATTTTTTACTTTATATTTTTAGAGCAGTTTTAGGTTCAAAGCAAAATTTAAGGGAAGATACAGATTTCCCGTATCCCCTGTGCCTCCACACATGCATAGCCTCCCATATCACCAACATCCCCCACCAGAGTGGTACATTTATTTGAATGGATGAGCCTACATTGACGTACCATAATCACTGAAAGTCTGTAGTTAACTTTATGGTTCTCTATTGGTGGTGTACATTCTATGGGTTTGGACCAATGTGTAATGGCATGTACCCATCATTTTGGTATCATACAGAGTATTTTAACTGTCCTAAAATTCATCTGTGCTCTGACATAAATATTATTTTAAAATTTCATTTTCTACTTGTTTGTTGCTAGTATATGGACATACATTTTTGTATGTATTACCATTCTCCCTTGCAAACTTTGCTAAATGCACTTACTAACAATGGTTAGATTCCTTTAGATTTTCTTTGCACATAATCCTTTCATCTGAGAATAATGACAGTGTTATTTCTTTTAAGTGTTATTTTTTTCTTGATTTCTCCTTCTAGTCTTTTCAGTGGGTCACACCAGTACGATGTTGAATGGAAGTGATATATCTGGCATATTTAAAATAATTTCTAGATACTGTGTATTTAAAAAAAAAAATAGAGGTTCTTGATTATGATGTTTTCCTTCAGAGAGGACTTAGTTTTCTTCTGGAAGGCATTTAGAGTAAAGGCAGTCAGATTTTTGAGATGGTTTAGTCTGTGTTCCAGTCTTTTGAGGACTAAACTATTTCCAGTTTTGCACATGTTTCTTGATCATAGCCCTCAGGGAGAGTGTTGAGCAGATTTTCTCCTTTATGGAGTTACCTGAACTCCAACTTTTGTGATGACAGGAAAGTGAGACTACCAAAAGCACTGTTACTTTTCTCACCCTCTTACATGCAATTTTCTCATTGTATTCTTAATCTCTTTCCCACTGAATTAGACATTGGCAGATAGCTTGAGGGGAAAATAATGCAAAATTCTGCAATCCTTTATCTCTCTGGGATCTTGGCCCCTTATGACATGGCCTCCTTTGCAACCTTGAAATATAATTTCTATCCCTGCATCCCTGTGAGGTCACAGAAAGCTCTAAACTGCTGCTTTTGTCTTGGTCTGTCATCCTGAGCAAATTAAGGCTCAGTAAATAGGTTGATACAAAAACTGATAAATCTAAGCTCATCTCAGTGCCTTTTCTTTTATTCTGGAAACTTGGCTCCTCAAGTCCTGCTGCCTTGGATATTCTTTCAGTAGCTTCAATCAGCTGTTTTTATTTTGTTTTGTTTTTTTGTTTTTATTTGATTTAGTATATGATATATATATAAATAAATATAAAATTATAATCTATAAATGTCTATTTTCATTGATTTCTTTCATTTTCCCAATATTTTACTATGAAATGTTTTAAAACATACCAAAGTTGAAAAAATTTACAGTAAATTTACACATCTACCTCCAAATTTTACCATTAACTTTTAATGCTATTCTTTTTTTGTAAACCACATATCTACCTATGTGTTCATCTCTCTATTCATCTATTAATTTACTGTATTTCTGGTGAATTTCAAACTAAATTTAGACATTAGTAGACTGTCTCCTAAATTGTTCAGTTTGCAGATCATTAACTAGAGTCCAAGATTTGTGTACAGTGTTTATCTTTTAAACTAAAATTTACGTACAATGAAATGAACAAGTATTGGTGAATCTTAAGTATAGATTGACTGAGTTTTGCTAAGTATGAATAAACTATGCACCACAAACTCCTATCAAACAATACACTCATAACATCAACCTAGGGAGTTTCCTTATGTCCGATCTCTGTCAATTCCTGTCCATACCCTCCAGAGAGAAATATTGTTCTGGTTTTTCTTCAGCACAGAACAGTTTTTCTTCTTACAGAATTTCATATAAATTAAAGCATACATTATGTACTCTTACCTGTAATGCTGTTATCATTTGGGATTTTAAATATATATATGTATGGTATATATTTATTGTTGTGTCTATTAATAGTTATTTCCTTTTCATTGCTGTATAGTATTCTGCTGTATGAACATCTATATACAGCAGATTTTTTATCCACTTACCAGTTGATGTGTACCCGGGATATTTATAATGTTTGGCTATCATGGATAAACCTATTTTGAGCATTATTATACAATTATTTTTGAATATGGCTTTTCATTTTTCTTGGGTAAAAAACTAGCAGTACCATTTTAAATCCCTGTTAATAAAACATGAGAGCTTGTGACACTTTCTTGTCACTTTGTTGTCAGAGTCTTTTCAGCTTTAGCGATTCTGATGGGTATGAAGTTATAAGGCTTTGTGATTTTGATTTGCAATTTCCTAATGACTGACAATATTCAGCTATTTTTATGTGTTTATTGACCATTCATGTATCTTCCTTTGTGAAGAGACTGTTAAAATAATTTCTTATTTCAGAGTGGGGTTTCCTTTTATTATTGTGCTGTAAATGTTCTTTGTATATCATGGATACATGCTTTGCATAAAATTTCTCCAAGTCTGTAGCTTACTTTTTAACTTTATTAACAATGTCTCTTGAGAAGCACAGTTTTTTTTTTAATTTTATAAAGTCTAATTTACTTTTATTTTTCCTAGTATATCTGACTTTATATAACCTCTATAAAAATCTTTGCCTACTCTCAAGTCATGAAGATATTGATACTTTCCTGTAGTTTCCTGTCACAACTTTATGGTTTAAGCTTTTATAATTAGATCAATGATGAATCTTGAATTATTTTTGAGAATGGTGTAAGATAATGATAGTACTTTGTTATATGAATATTCAGTTGAAAGCAATGAGGAAAAGCACTTTTGTGTTTAAAAAAAAAAAAGCTGTTTGCAGAATTTCTAGACTTTCTAATTTCCACTGATCTATTCAGCGATATTTATTACAGTAACCATTATATTGATTAGTATAGCTTATAGTTAGTCTTAATGTCAGGTTGGGTAAGTCTTCTAACATTCTTCTACTTAAAGATTGTTTTATTTATTCCAGTCCTTAGCAGTGTCACATAAATTTAAGAATTAGCATGTTAAATTTTACAAAATAGGCATTTGGATCATAATTGAGATTGTTGTCTTGAACATGGATCAATTTGGGGAAAATTGCATCTCAATAATGTAGAGTTTTATAATCCATGAATATGGTGTTTTATTCCTATTCATTTAGATCCCTCCTAATTTTCTCTCAACAATGCTTTGTAATTTTCATGAAAAAGGTCTCTTAATTTATGCTTAACCTAAATGTTTCATATTTTTTGGAAATTATTATAAGAAAATAATTTCATTTTTCATTTCTCAAATCATCTCCTGTTGGTATATTAGAATATAATTGATTTTTAATGTATTAACCTCAGATCCTAAGATATTAATTTTAATCATTGTTTTGTCAATTCATTAGGATTTTCTATATAAACATTTATTTATTTCATCTGCAAATAGAGACAGTTCATTTTATTCATTGCAAGCTTTACAACTTTTATGTCTCTTAATGCATTCTGTAACAGCTAAGATCTCTAGTACAGTGTTGCCAGTGAGATTGTGGGCATTCTTTGTTTCTGATTGCAGGGATGTTAGCTGTACATTTGTTTTTATTTTTTTTATTATTATTTTTTTGTGGTACGTGGGCCTTCTCACTGTTGTGGCCTCTCCCACTGCGGAGCACAGGCCCCAGATGCTCAGGCTCAGTGGCCATGGCTCACGGGCCCAGCCACTCTGCGGCATGTGGGATCTTCCCGGACCGGGGCACGAACCCCTGTCCCCTGCATCGGCAGGCGGATTCTCAACCCTGCACCACCAGGGAAGCCCTTGTTTTGTTTTTAAATAGATGCTCTTTATCAGATTAAGGAAGTTTCTTCCTATTACTTATTGGCTGAGAGGTGTTTTTTTGTTGCCACTGTTAATCATAAATGGGTATTGAATTTTGTCAGTATATTTTATGCACTTATTGATTATGTGGTTTTAATGCTTTATTCTGCTAATATGGTAAACTACATTAATTTTCAAAACTGAAATCAACTTTGCTTTCCTGAAACTCTGCTAGGTCTTGCTGTATTACCCTAGTATAGACTATTAGATAAGACTTTGTAATAATTTGAAATAATTTCTTCATCTATAGACATGAAAAATAGAGGTATGTGATTTTATTATTTGGTAATGTCTTTGTCAGATTTTGCTGTTGAAATTATGCTGGCTTCATAGGACAGGTTGGGAAGTGTTCTTTCTCAATTTTTGCTAAATATTTTGTGTAAAATTCTTTTTATTTTTACCCTAAAATTGGGGCAGAATTCAAAAGCAAAACCATCTGAGCCTGGAATTTTCATTGTGGAACTTCTAAACTATACATGTAACAAATTCAATTTTTTAATTTAGATGAAGTCATATGCTATATTTTCTATTTAAATTTGTGTTATTTTTGCAACATTTTATTTAAGGAATCTTTTTTCCCATTTTATCTAGGTTGTTAAATTTGTGGTAATGAAATTGTTCATAATTATCTCATCCCTTTAATGTCTGTAGTTTTAGTAAGGACTGCGTTTCTTTTATCCTTTTTTTTCTTAATTAATTAATTATTTTAATTTTTTGCTGCGTTGGGTCTTCATTGCTGCATGTGGGCTTTCTCTAGTTGCGGCGAGCGGGGGCTACTCTTTGTTGCAGTGCGTCGTCTTCTTATTGCTGTGGCTTCTCTTGTTGCAGAGCACCAAGCATTGGCTTCAGTAGTTGTGGCACGCAGGCTTCAGTAGTTGTGGCTCATGGGCTCTAGATCGCAGGCTCAGTAGCTGTGGCGCAAGGGCTTAGTTGCTCCAAGGCATGTGGGATCTTCCAGGACCAGGGCTCGAACCCAGGACCAGGGCTTGAACCCGTGTCCCCTGCTTTGGCAGGCGGATTCTTAACCACTGCGCCACCAGGGAAGCCCTCTTTTATTCTTGATATTGATAATTGTTCTCCCCCTCCACTGCCCCCACATCATTCTTGCTGGAAGTTTACTAATGTTGTTATTCTTTTAAGAAAACTACTTTTGACATTTACCGTTTTCTCTTATTTAGTTTTTATTTTTATATTTCCTTCTTTTGGCTTCCTTTTAGTTTGCATTGTTGTTGTTGCTGCTGCTGTTGTTGTAGTTTCTTAAGGTAAAATTGTAGATCATTGATTTCCGATCTTTTTTTTCTGAAATAAACCTTAAATGCTGTAAATTTTCCTCAAAGCACTGCTTTACTAGCATTTCTTAAATTTAGCTGTATTGCATTTTCACTGTAGTTCAGTTCAAAATATTTTCTATTTTTTATTATGATTTTTTTCTCTGACCCTTGATTATTCAGAAGTATGTGTTTTTTTAATAAACAGTTGAGGCATTCTTAAATATGTTATTAAAAATTTTTATTGGGCTTCCCTGGTGGTGCAGTGGTTGCGCGTCCGCCTGCCGATGCAGGGGAACCGGGTTCGCGCCCCGGTCTGGGAAGATCCCACGTGCCGCGGAGCGGCTGGGCCCGTGAGTCATGGCCAGTGAACCTGCGCCTCCGGAGCCTGTGCTCCACGTGCCGCGGAGCGGCTGGGCCCGTGAGTCATGGCCAATGAACCTGCGCGTCCGGAGCCTGTGCTCCACAACGGGAGAGGCCACAACAGAGGGAGGCCTGCATACCACAAAAAAAAAAAAAAAAAAAAAAAAAAAAAATTATTGAAGTATAGGTGATTTAAAATATTGTGTTAGTTTCAAGTGTACAACAAAGTGATTCAGTTGTGTGTGTAAGTATATATATTTCAGATTATTTTCCATTATAGCTTAACATAAAATATTGAATATAGTTCCCTGTGCTATACAGTAAATACTCGTTGCTTGTCTATATATAAAAATAAAAACTAAATGAGAGAAAATGCAGCGGTTTCTTTTGTGGAGCACAGGCTCTAGGTGCATGGGCTTCCCTTCCCATATTTTTCTACTCTGTTTTTTCCTGTTATTTTGAGGTTCCAATTACACATAATTTAGACCTTTTAATATTTTTCCACAGGTCTGAGGCTTTCATTTTTTTAATATATTTTTTTCTGTTTTCTTCAAATTAGATGACTTCTATTAACCTATCTATGCATTCATTACTCTTCCTCTAGTACCTCTACTAGGCTGTTAAGCACATCCAGTAATTTTTAAATTTCAGATTTTTAGAATTTTTAATTTGTTCTTTCTTACCGTTTTAATTTTTCTGCTGAAATGTTCTATCATTAATTCACTGCAGACATCTTATTCTTTATGTTTTTGAGTATAGTTACGATTCCAATATCTAGGTCATCTCAAGGCTTGTCTCAGATATTGTCTTTTGCTTGAAAATTGTTAACATATTCCTGGTACTTCATATACCATGTAATTTTGGATTGTACCTTAGATATGTTGGTTGTATTTTGTGGAGATTCTATATTGTTACATTTCTCTGGAAAATGTTGATTTTTGTTTGTTGGTGTGGTTTTACCAGGCAGTTATTTTGGTTGGACATAAATTGCAAATTCTGTTTCTAGGACAAGCAGCTCAAATCTCAGTTCAGCTAATTTGTTCCTAGGTAGCTTGTTTTAAGTCAGCCTCAAGCCAGATCTATGCTTACATTTTTCAGAGGTCAGCTAGAAATTTTGCAAAGTCTATACACAAAATTTGGTTCTTGTCTCTCTGGCTCTTCATTCTAGGATTCCTTTTCAATTTCTGTGATTGCCACAAACTCTTTCCTCTGGTGTTTATGCCAGAAAGTCTGTTTGTTTACAGTTTCTGCCACCCTGCATGGGGTTGAAAGTGACCTACCCTCAGGCTTAAAGTTGTACAAATGGATAACTCATTCCATGATTATCTTTTTTTTTCCAAAGTGTCAGCTCTTCTCCAGATGTTGTTTTTCTTTTCATTCTACAAGGTCTTCAGCTCATTGTTATTTTAAAAAATTTCCCAGATTTTATAGTTGTTATATGTGGGAGGGTGAGATTTGGTGGGATAATTTTTGGCTATCCAGAATCAGAATGTCTATCATTAGGCTTTAGTGTTTTAACTTTATAAGCATAATGTGAGCATATGAATATGAGTGCATCTTTAAGATATTCTGTTTTGTTAAAAAACATAAATGAATTTCCCTTTGACCTAAATAATACTTTGTTTAAGAAACAAAAATTAATAAGCTTTTGGCTAGATTACCTGGAGCTTATATCCATAATAAAACTAATTAATAAATATTTTCTTCTCAGTACCAATTTTAACTGGATATAAGAAATTATTTTTGTGTCACTTTTTAAAATGACTAAGTGCCATTAAGTTAATCATACATCTGAATGTCAACCAGGCACATTATGCAAAGCACTAATGTAAATGTAAGACTGAATTATGCCTATAAACCTTTTCTAAGGATCCTTAAGCCTAGTGGAGATGAAGGAAAGATGCAGCAAGATATATAAACACGTATTATTTTTCATGTTATGATGAAATGGCAGGAGAAATTAAATCAAATGCTAGAAAGTCTTGGTGAAGACTATCATGATCAAGAAAAGTTTTATACATGATACTTCATTAGAGATGGCCCTTGAAGTGCACATATTATCTTACACAGAAATGCAATGAGGAGGACATTTCAGAAAGAATAAACATTGACTGAGAGAAATTTGTGGAATATTCAGAGAACAGAAATAAAATATATTTTATTAGAGCTTAAATTTTTGTGTGAAAGTAGTAAACACCGGATGTGAAGGTTGGGGCAAAATTTGTAAAGGGTTCAAACTACTATAAACTTGAAGGGTCTACAGATTAAGATCTGTGATTTAGGAATATTGATTTTTCTAGAGTGACAGTGATTAGAGTAGGGAGTTATTAGAAAGGGCAAGAAAAGTTAGGAGGCAGTTGTAATACTAGAGGCAGAAATTGAGCGTTTCCACTAGAATGGTGACTTTGGAAATGAAAAGGAGGGAAGGAATGCTCAAGATGTATCAGTAGTAGCTGGAGACTTTCATAACTGATTAGACTGAGAGAGAAAATGGGATCTTAGCATAAAGAAATAGCTTAGTTTGAAAAGAAAAAAAAAGTATGAGTTTAGTTTTAACAAATATTGAATATTCAGTGATAGTAAGACACAATCAACAAAGAGATGGAAATAAAGGATGGAGCTGTATAAAAATACCATGGTTGGAGATACATATTTAAAATCACCTAATTATAATTATTAATAATTGGAGCTTATATCAGTATACTGTATGCCAGGCACCCTGCCAAGTGATTTTCCCAAATGACTTCATTTGCTCATCAAAAACATCTACATATGTACAATATTTTATTTACATATTGTATATGAGGAATCTGAGTTGCAGATGAGTTCCTTTTCTTCAAGGTTAAACAAATAATCAGTGCTGGATCTCAGATTTAATCCCAGGAAGTCCAGCTTCTTTTATTAACATTTCTTCTCTATTGAATCACAAATCCAGCTTGATGCTAGGATGCTCTGAAGTTGTTGAGGGCTGTGGAGTAAGGAAGAAAATAAAGGACAATATGTAAGACATAAATTTGGGGAGGCATGTAGAAAGGATTTGAGGAATGAAAATTAGCATTAAGCAGCTGGAAGAGATTTAGCATAATCCAAATCACGATGGCATGAACTTGCATGAACTTTGTTTTTGGGGGGGGCGGGGAATATTCCCTGTCCAAGTTTGCATAAGGCCACATAATGCTAGCTAAGTATTTTATCTGCTTCTTCCTTCTGGCTTTCCCTTCATTGCCATCCTCTTCTTCATGACCTCTTCCATGTGTTCCTTCCACTGTCACAGCATCTGCTATGATGGTATTGCAGCTCTCCTACCTATGCCTTTCCCTTACAATGTACAACAAAACTGAGGACAGACTCAGTTTTAATAAAATTTTGTATAAATAGTTAAGGGCAGGGTACATTTCAAGAAATATGTTTAGACTACTGTATAGGTTATTATACCTATTCCAAGTTCCCTTGTACAACCAGTTATCAACCTTGGTTGTGAACTTTTTCTGCATGGCCAGAGACATCTCATCCCCACAAGAGAAGTCCTCCAGGAACCTCTGTTTCTCTGTAGCTGGTCTAAATTGATTGCTGGCATCACAGAAAAGTGCTTTGGTTGTTTTATTGGTCTGTTTTCGGTTTTGTTTTCTGTTGTTGATTCTTTGTTCACTCAACTGATTGTCTTTCGTTATAGAATTCTTATGCACAGCCCTAGGATTAACTTCCTCAAAGATAAGGTTTGGAGATTTTCTCCTTTTTCTTAATTTGAGGATATAGAGCTTTACAGAAAGAACCAGACACTTGGCTTCGGAGATGAGCTGTTAAAAAATCAGAATGATGTACTGCTTCCCTTCACTTTCAAATTCCCACACCATGGGGAAGAGACAGAGACAGACAAATGGAGACAGAAAGGGACAGACAGATACAGATAAGCATGAGACTCTGTTGGTTTAATAAATTCCATGTAAGAGATAGTCATGCCTAAAAACCACTTCTATAAAAGAACCAATACTGAATTTGGAAATTCCTTTTTTTTTTTTTTAAAGCAAATGTTCCTTTATCACCTATTGTATATACTTGTTAATATCGTTTATCAGTGGTACTCCTGGAGAAGAGACAGAAATGATGGATTCGTTTATGAAAGAAGAGGTCAAGAAGGAACTAATTACTGAGTCTGGCTGTCTTCATGGCTATGTTTGGTTTCTGCCAAAGGGGTTTGCAACTGCTGGCTATTAAATACAAACACGGAGCTTCAGAAATTTTTGAAAGGAAGTGTCAGATAATTAATGCCAAGTCCAGGATATTAACTAGCTAGGTCTGAAGAACAGAGACCTTTTCTTCTTATAATAGTCATCAAATACAATAGGTGGCATTTTAAATATTTAATAAAATATGAATAATAAATAACACTGTAAATAAAAGGTCAGAAACTGGCCTAACACTAGGGAACTCTAACACTCGAGGGGACCAAATACTGGAGTGTTTATTATAGGCAACTGCCCTCTATGGTCTCCAGGGGACGGTCTGACTGACCTGAAAGGTCTTTCCCATTTTTGGTTAATTTGGTTTTATGAAAAATATGCTTCTAAGATGCTTATACTCAGGAGACACCCAGTCTTCATTAAATGTGAAAATACTCAGGAAACACTCAGGAGACACCCAGTCTTCATTAAATGTGAAAAATATTAAATTGTTTAATCTCCAGGGTCATATTTATGTTTACATTACAAACTAAAATATACAGGTCCAAGCTCTGCTGGCTCCAGTTCTTTAATTTTGTGTTTGTTGGTTAGGTGAAATATTGTATTATTTACATCTTTTCACTGGAGGAGACTGGCTTGTTTAGTCCCTCCAGTATTTACTATTCTAGTCCCAGATTGGAGTAATCCTAGATGAAATGTACTCAGCAGAGAGAAGGGGTAAGTAGGGCATATGTAAGGCGGTAGTTAAGGAAGCTAGTGGAAAAGTAAATGGCTCTAATGTTGAAGCTGAAAAATTAAAACATTACCTGCTGATAATTACCAGACAGTCCAAATCTGAGAGTTGATTCTGTAGTCCTGTTCCATACAATTGATGTAGTTTTTGCCCCTATTTCTTGTTTAGCACATTTGTGAGGTACAAAACAAATACAGGGCTACCAAGGAAATTTTTTTTTTTCTCTTTAGCTTTTTGCTCTCTTTCTGTTGAAACTTCTCATTTGGGGCTCATTTCACCTTTGAGCTTCATTGCCTTATTATGTGCAATAAACTGTATATAGGTTTTGCTTAACAATTGATTTATTTCTTAAATGTTGCAGCAAGACACGAAGTTGCATTTAAGCTCTGTCGCAAAACAGAATCCTTACTCCATTGCACAGACAGTGGAAAATACAGAGTTTACTTTGTATAATCTGACTGGCAATTAATGCCTAATCAGGAAACTTCTAATGAATTTCTCCCACCCATCTTAAATTAAGCTCACTTTAATGCCAAGTGTATTATTAAAACCAATATCTTCTGCAAACCCCATATATTCTGAATATTCAGATTTCATGTCAAGGGAGTAAGGAATACTGAGAGTTGAATAGTATACTTTATGCAAATAAAATACAAAACAGAAGTAAAAAAATCCACATGTACTTTACTTTTCTTTGACTTTACTTTTATCTATTATTCTGAATTATATATTATAACAAAATGTTTGAGAAATCTGAAGCACAAACAACATATGGAGGACCAACTATTTTGTAGACTTAATGATGTATTAGTATTTTGCTTTGTATGAAATTCTAATCACCAGATATGTTTATCACTGCAGATGGGATATGCAGGCTCCTGATACCTCAGGGGATTACAGAATCCAAACATCTGTAACAGGAGAGAAAAAAGAATCCCATTGCAATATACAAAATTTAAAAGAATGAATTAATGAGAAAAATAAATGGAAATAAAAGTTTATTATTAATCCCATCTTGTGTTTATAATTACCAAGGAGCTCTACATGCCTTAGAGATCTTGATTCTATCCTTTAAAAATGTAATGAGATATTAAAACAGAGTCTCGATATGTTGAGGAAATTTGCAATACTCTTCATTCCAATTTTAGTCAGATGCTTTGGAGCTGAGATAAAGACTTGCCATAATTAATGCAGTCCACATCTTAGACTATTTATACAATCGAAACACCTGGTTTATAATTGGCTGTTTCACTGAATTCAATGAGATATTTTCTAAACATATTAAAACCCTATTAATTGGAAAACAGAGGGAAGAGTTGTTTTGGTTATGTAAATTTGTTGGTTTAACTGAAAGGAGTCAGAGATAATTGGCCTAAAATATATGTTGACTCTAGAATATATATTGCCATTTAGTTGTTTGGAAAAGACTTTGTATATACTCCTGCTTTCATGATTTGCCACTTTTCGATAAAGAGCCAGGGAATAATAGATTAACATTTGGTTCTGATGACTAATCATTTTAATTTTTAAAAAGTGTTTTGAGGAGCTCTGCTAGGACGTGGGGTGAGTAGAAAAGAATCTTAGATAAATGTGTGAGCAGTGGTTGTCTCCCAGAACAGGCATTACTCTGACATAAGTTCTAATATACCTGGAAGGATTTTTATATGAAATCTTGATTATGATCTAGTTTAGGCAAATTTTTTGGAGTATTGCTTTTGAAAATAATATTTTTAATTCGATTAGGGTTTGGGAAGAGGAAAAAAAATCTTAACACTGAGAAAATAGTATTAGTATCATGGACTACCTGGGCTCCAGTCTTGGATCTGCCAGTTAATGGCTCTGTGACTTGGGGAAGTTGATGCTCAGGGACTCAATTTCCACATCTGCAGCATGCATATAGAATTGGCTTTATAGAGTTATTTTGAGGATTAAAATAGTTTATTTATACACATACATGTGTTACTTGTGTGTATGTGTATGCATGCCTGTGTTTATACCTGTATATCTAGATTGGTAAATTGATATAGGTAGTGATATAGTAATATCTACATATATATATATATATCAACCTTTTTAACTTTATATATCTTGAGGCACAGCCTGGTACATCATAAATGCTATATAAATTTTGTCTGTTTTCAAATTATTATTTCTGTTGCTTTGGAACTATAGTTTTTATAAAGCAGAAAAGTAAGAAATCAGTGTTCTATTGTTAATAAATTATATGATAACATTTGATAAGTTTCTATTTGTTAGCATTATACATCACATAATTTTTGTTTAAGTTAGAGATGAAAGGGAAAGAAACGAGTTCTTGAATGAGAAGAATCTCATTCTAAATTAGCAAATAGAGAAACTGTTTAACTATGCTTTAACCAGCACCAGTCAATGGTTTGTTTGATGGGCAAGCCATGTAGCGGGACACCTCCAAATGCTGAGACTTCTGTGATCCGAGAGTCAATGTGTCTTGAATACAAAAAAGCATCTGATTTTGGAATGGTTTACCCTACTACTTCTATATTGTGACCTTCTCTAACAGCTTCAATGAAAATCTTGTGTCATGATAATAGAATAAAGAATCTTATTCTTTATCCCACAAAGATTGTCCTAAGGTTTGTTCTAGAAAATTGGAAATAACATAATGCTTCAGAGCTATTGTCCACCTGGCCTAATAGGTCTTTTTTTCTTTCATCATTAAGAAGAGGTGTTTTTGTAGAGAAACATGATTATCTTCAGTAATTATTTTAAAAAGTAGATTCATTAAATTTTTTTCCATATCTATTTATATTCATCCAGTTCAAATGTTCTCCTCTTTACCATTAAAACAAAATACTTCCAGAAAATATTAACAGGGCAGGCAGAGATAGCTCTTTAGAATTATGGCATCATTTAGATTTTGCAAAAAATTTACATGCATGAATTACAGTGAGACATTTATAAATATCATTGTGAACATTTTATTTTAATTTATTTAATTCTCCCTTCTTTAAACAGTAACATCGAATTATTCAATGGATATTAATGCATATTATTCAAATGCGTGTATAGGAAAAGAAAAAAAAGGATTTTAAGGGACTGAAGAAAAGTGGAAAATTTGAAACAGATCAGAATCACATGATTTGAAATAGATAAAAGAAGGCCTAAATTGTCCTTTAAAAATCAAGGGTATGTCTGTGAATTTTTTCTGCAATATAATTAAATGAACATAGTAATAATTAAATATAGCATATAGAGGCATATGCAACACTCTATATACTTAGATCAAGAGTACTCTGTCACCATAGTGATCTACTTTTTTATTATTGATTGGATCAATCATATTACTTAAAGGGATCAAAGACAACTTGTCAAGATATAGATGATTGTTTCACTTAGAAATAATAAGTTGTCATCATGGAAACTTCCCCAATTGAAATGTCTTACCTGAGGCATTTCATGAAGAACAAATGATTATATGTAATTGGTTCAAATAAACTTCGTTTTTTTTTACTTTGAAGCCATTTTCTTTCCCTTTTTATCATCACTGTTTTTTTAATCCATATGATTATCATATCTCCATTAGGTAACCTGGGTTCCTAATCTGTAATAATGACAATGGAGAGGGTCAGAAAGTTGCAAACTTGAGAAATACATGAATTTTAAGATATTTTTTAGGGAAATTTTTTCCATACATTTTAAAGTAATACAATGATGGAGAGAAATAACAGAATTAATTAGTTGCGTAATAGTGCTCTTCAGGGTGATTGTGTTAGTAAAGACATGCAAATAGTATTTAATTTCAAAAGTACTTAGGTTTTGGCAGCATTATAGATGAAATCATTTCTTCTATTTTCTGGGAGAAATATTTTTCTTATAGTAGGACCCTCATTTTCTGATTGTTTATTAAATTAGAGAAGGGGTCAGCAAGCTAGGGCCCTTGGGCCAAATCCAGCCTGGCATCTGTTTTTGTAAATAAAGTTTTATTTGAGCACAGCCATGCCCATTCTTTTATGTATTGTCTATAACTGCTTTCATGCTACAGTGACTAAGTTTAGTTACAACAGAGACCGAAAGTATTTACTCTTGGGCCCTTTGAAGAATAAGTTTGCTGACTCCTGAATTAGAGGCTCAAAATGCATTGCAATATGAACTAAGTTTACTAAATTACTCATATTTTCTCAGAGAACAATAGTGTTTATTGCCTGAACACGTCTAGATCTCTTGCTGATTTTCAGTTTTGAAATTTGGCAATGTTATATAAATATAGACCAATGAGGATTGCGAAGTTACATCGTAAATCTTGCAAAAAGCCACAGGATTTCATGAAGTAGATGAGAGTGATCTTGGACAACTGTTCTAATAATTTGCAAAGCCACTGATTAACATGGGAACATCTGGGAGTTAGAGCAGTTACCAAACTAAAATGTTATCTCCTAAGGAAAAATCGACAAGAACAGTGAAATGTTTGGTGCTTCAAAAGCATATGATTTATGAGAGGCTATTGGGAAAATTTATAAAATCCTGAAATAGTTTTGGATAAAGACCCTTTTAATGATTGCATAAAAAGTTAATTGCAAAGTGAGAGATGTCATTTTCTTAGTATCACAAATATTTACCAGAAAAATTATGCCCTGAAAACAGTTGATCTGTGTATTATAGTTAATTCCACAAATGAATGGATGATTATAACTATAATCTAAATATTGCCAAGTAAAAATTAAATATTATATTTGAGATACTGTTCCCTTTCACTTTTTATTATATACTAGCAGGTTCTTTTTAAGTTAGGTCTATTATGAGGTACCAATTACTCTAAAAATAAACAAAAACGGGGATTTCCTATAATCTCAGACATGAACGGCAACCTGGTATTTAGAGAAAGCACATGTATACACACATATATGCATTTTTGTGTGAATGTTTCAAATCTCTCAATGTTTCTAGCAAACTTTTTAAAGTAGCAGTCTAGGGGCTTCCCTGGTGGCGCAGTGGTTGCGCGTCTACCTGCCGATGCAGGGGAACCGGGTTCGCGCCCCGGTCTGGGAGGATCCCACATGCCGCGGAGCGGCTGGGCCCGTGAGCCATGGCCAATGAGCCTGCGCGTCCGGAGCCTGTGCCCCGCAACGGGAGAGGCCGCAACAGAGGGAGGCCCACATACCACAAAAAAAAAAAAAAAAAAAAAAAAAAAAAGTAGCAGTCTAATTTTCTATATTCCCTCTTGTTCTATTGGTTAATTTTGCTGAACCATCAGCTTTTCTGATATATCTAAATCATGGCTCTTTTACATGTTATTTTAAAAACAGGAACCATGAACAAAGAAAACATAAATACACATGAAAGTAATTTTTGGTATTTTAAAAATGTGAAAAAAAATGTGTCTTATCTTCCTAGAGGAAAATATCTATAGGACAACTTATTGAAAAAGTTAGATGTAGTTAAATTTGGAAGTTGGATTTTAAAATTTTTTATAAGTGTACACAAAACGATATATGTACTTGACAACAAACACCAGTTTTTCTCCAAATTATTTTTATTCCTATCGCATCCATGTACTTATTATACCTATGCTACCTTTTATCTTTGGAAAGATTGCTGCTAACTTGCTGATAATCATGGAAACTTCTGAGCTAACGTGTAGACTGCACATGATTTGGCCAGTATGAATTGAGGTGGGAAAGATTTATTTAGGCTTTTTAAAATATTTTTTTGAAAATAGCTGAGGGATCCAGAACTCTGAAACTCTCATTGGTCTAAATTTTATACGTGGGCCAAGAAGTTTGTTTAAATTGATATATGTGCCAATTATTATTTAAACAGCTCAATCCCAGATTTAGTTAAAAAACAAATCAAAACAAAAACCACCGTTATTGTAAGAAAAACATACCTGACATTTTTTTACTTAATGATAGATAATGTCATAGATGTTTCTTGTATCAAAGCCAACACATCATTTATTCCTGCTTTCTAGTGTTATGAGTGGCATTTAGTTTAAAGTTTTCTGTCTTTTCTAGCATTCCCAAGTGATTTAATTTTCTCATTTTACAATGAGAGTTGCAGTCATGACAGAAAAGGTTATGTCCTTCAGAGACAGATTTCTGCGAACAGTAAGGTCGCACTAGGATTTTTATCAGCATTCACTAAAATGTGCCTTTCCGTGTCAGATAAATTTTTCCATCATCTCCAAGTTAAGCCAAATAACATAAATTGAAAATAAGGTTCATTTACATTGTGCCTTGTACCTGGTAACTGGTGGTGAGCTGTTGTGTTAAAAGCAGTTAAGTAGAAAGGATTCAACCCTGTACATGGGTGCGTTCTTATATCTACATTCTCTTACCTTTGACTTTTTCACAGAATGTAAGAACAGTGCAAGATATTGTAGGCAGACATATTACTCAGTCTCTATTTTTTTTTTATATCTGACTTATGGTTTACTTTCCCTACTAAAATTTTAACTACTTCAGGTGCTCAAAGCTTGACACAAAATCAGATAACACATATATGACATATGCTATTATTTACCTGGGTTGAAGGATCATTTTTGTCAATGAACCGGGAAATGAGTTATGGCAAAGTGCTATGCTAAGAACTGATTACATGGAATTCATGTGGTAGTAAAACTGAACAATTGGTACCTTAAGACATCACTATTCTTCTAAGCAAGCTAATGTTTCATGTATCTACAGCAGAGGACAGAGATTATAGGTCTCTGCTTTACACGCTTTACAGGAGTAATGATTTTACAAGATTTTGTCAAATATAATAATAGTATATCTTCTTTCTTCATAACAGACAAGTTCATTCTGGCACTTACGCCTAAGTATTTCTGTCGTAAGACTGAGGGCTCTTAAATGGCAAAGCTGGTTTGGTTTGTAATGTAACCAAAAGCTTGGTTTGGTTTGTAATGTAACCAAAAGCTTGGTTACATTTGAGAATTTAGGGGAGTAACACAAATCTCTCAATCTCCAGCCCCACCCAGAGATCTACTATAGTGCTTCTTGGTTTCCAAGAGGACAGTGGGGCAGTAGCACTATTTACTGTTATCTAGGGTTTCAACCCCAAATACTTAACCAGCCTCTTAGCATATTGGATTTTTGCCCAAGGTGGATTTTTAAGGCCTCCTTTACTTCTTTGTGTGAGATTAAACTAGAGGGGTTTGTGAAGAGAGGCAGCACCCCTTGATAGTTAAAATTAGGCTCCATCATTTCCACACAGTTTAAATTATTTGACCTCTCTGTGCTTAAGTTTCTTCCTCTGTAAAATAAGAATAAAAGTAGTATTAACTTCATATGGATTAAGGATTTAAATAAGTAACTATAAATGTAATATTTATATAACTAGCTTAGATAAGGGTCTGGCAAAGAGCAGACACCAGTAAATACAAGCTAGTGTGGTTATAAATTATTATTAAACTACCAGATTGTATCCCTGTTTTTCTAGACTCTATTTTAGGTTTGCTTGAATCTTCTAATCCTATTAAACTAACTTTATAGGATGAACTAGAAGAAAACAAAGAGCCATAGGGAAGAAAAGACATTTAATGCCTATTTCTACCATGGTGTCAACCTCTTTAAAAACGTAGCCTGATCTACCAGTTACTTGTATCAGACAACCAGAGTCATCCTTGATAACTCCTTCACACCCCTCACCCCTTCCAGTCAGAAACCAAGTTCCATATATTTTATCTTTAAAGATATTTTAATTACTTCCCTCTCTTCATCTCCACTACTGTTACCATCCTACCACAAACTACTGTCATTTTTCATCTGTCCTATTCTCAAATTCTGTCAATACTCATTGGCAGTCCATGGTATTTAGAATAAACCAAACAATCCTTATCACATTCTATAAGTGCCTGAGTGATCTGGCCTCCACCCAGCCCTCCAGCCCCATCTTGCCCCACTCTACACTCACCAGGTCCCAACCAAACTGATTTCCTTTCTGCTTGTGGATTGATTTT
This sequence comes from Physeter macrocephalus, assembly GCF_002837175.3. Lineage (NCBI taxonomy): Eukaryota > Metazoa > Chordata > Mammalia > Artiodactyla > Physeteridae > Physeter > Physeter macrocephalus. The sequence continues at coordinate 159,475,988 of NC_041221.1, forward strand.
GAGTGCCTTCCCACTTTCAGGCACCTTCCTAATCTCTGCCTGAAATACCCTCTCTTACCTTCTTGGCCTGAACTCAACCATCCACTCTCATCCTATTCATTTTTTAATTTTTTTTTTTCTCAAAGAAGCATTTCCTGAACACTTCATCCACATTATGTGCTCTTATTTTCCACTTTCCTGGAACACTGTGCTTCTCTTTCATAGAACTTAATACAGTTACAGTGATGCTGATATTGCTTTAATTATTTATTGACTGTGTATTCTGCTGACTAAACTAGAAACTGCTTAAAAGTTGTAGCATGTCTTTTTCCACATTGCATAAACATTAACAAGCCCATTGGTGGTGCAATAAATACTTTCGAATTAATGAAAACTCTTCTCTCCTACTATCAAAAGTCCCCAATCTGTAATGAGTGCCATTTTGTAAATCATTGTTTCAGAACTACTCCACCTTTGGTGTGGCGTGAGGTTGGGCCCCAAAGGGAAGAATCAGGGAATTTGGGTTATAACCCTAATTTACGGCATTATGCAAACTTCTCTGAGACTCAGTTATCTCAGCTGCAAATTTTATGGCTTACATTAAAAAATTGTGCTCTCTTTTAGTCCTAAATTTTTATTTATGAACTTTGACTCTAAAATCCTCCAACTAACCTCCCTCACACCCATAATTACCTTTTTTTTAACTATAAACTTTTTCTATAAATCCCACATTAATAACTGTGCTTTGTTCAGGGTTGTTTGATAAAGTGTACTATGACAAAATGTATGGAGTCAATAACTTATTTAAATGAACTTTTATTTAACTCAATGGTAGCTATATTTGAAAAATAGCATAAAAATGGGCAAAGCTCAGTCAAGGGGCAAGACATTTACTGTGCTTAGAAATTTCAACCTCCTTGAGACCACTCTGCTCCCATTTTCCAACCTTGCCTAACAAGTTTGCTTCTGACACTTCTCTACCCCATCAGTCCTCATCCCTGCCCCAGCCTGTGCCCCCCCCATCTTCCAAGATGGGTTCTGTATTCAATTATCACAACAACCCAATGAAGTAGGTACTAGTATGATCCTCCCATTTTACAGATGACAAAGCTGAGGCATAGGGAGCTGGGTAGGTTGCCAAAGGCCATAAATGTGTTAAGTGGAAACAAGCAGAGCTGACTTCTCCACGAGGTAGAGTGGGCACAGCACCTAGGACTCAAAAAAATGTTCTAATTTCTTTGAAAATCAGCAGAAAAAAATGAACTTTTAGGTTGATGAAAATGTCTTAACATGGTAATAGAGTCTTTTTATACCAACATGATCATAAAATACAATTTTATTGTATTAAGTCTCTGTGTGTGTTTGTGTATATGTGTACTTACAAAGAGAGAGATGGAGAGAGACACAGGGCCCCACAAGGCAAAAGTGACTGGAGTCCACTAGAACCTCCTTGAAGTTTGCAATTGTATCTTTTTCCCCACATTGCTAAACCATAACAAGTACATTAGTGGTGTAACACTTAAATTTCTACAATGATAAAATAAGGTAGCCCGGGGGTCAGGATTTTTAAACACAGCTAGTGTAACTCTGAAGTTTCTGTTCTAACCTCTGTAACACAGTGCTGAGTGAGGCCAAAAAACTGTTACTGCATAGACACAATCATAGAAGGGTTCTCAGATATGTGTGGTCTCTATGTTTTTCCCTTAGACACAAGTCATTCAGTATTCCTCCCTTTGTGAGGTCCAAAAATGATTCAAGTGAATATTCTGTATAAGAACGTAATTCATGATAAAGTAATAATAACTGTTACTCATTTGGGTGTTTGTGGCTTACAAATCACTTGTTCATATGCATTGGTCCATATTTCAATACCCCTTCATGCCTTACTCTCCAGTTTCTGCCCTTGAGGATTTACACATAGTTTTTCTTCCACAAAGACATTTTATTACCTCAAGACATTTCGCCTTCTTTCTGCCTCCTACTATTCCATTAGATTTTCACTGCTAACCACTAGTATGAATTGATTAAGTGGCTGATTTTATACTTTGGTTTAGTACTTGAACACATCTTTCAAATTATACCAAGAAATCATTAGTTTTTAAAGGGCTTTATGTAGGCGTCTTTCATAAGATATTGAATGTTGTGCTTTTGTTCCTAAATAAATCAACTAGCTATTCAGACTAGTGGGGAAAATGAAAAATCTTCTGTTCCCAAGCAGCACATGCCTGTTGTTATTCACCTTCCTGAGATCTGTTTCTAAGAGACCATTGCTATTGAGATCGTTAGCAAGTTCTTGAATGACAAATTTTTTCCCATAATATCATAATACACTGGATGATGGGTTGATGCAGTATGGAATTTAATTAATATGAAACATTTTTTAAATCCCCTTTTCTCTTAGGAGCTTTACAAAAGTGATGTCTTGAAAGGCAAAACTGCCATGTATAACAATGACTTAGTTCCACCTTCTGTTATCGCTCTTTGAGGTGATTTCCCTTCTTTTCCCCTATTTCTTATCTGTCTACTAATATTATTTGTAGCAGCAGTCATTATAGAATCAGAGACTACATGAGATAAAAGAGAGTTTGAGAGGTCACGAAGTGGAAGTACTTCATGAACGCTGTCCTGAAAGATAGCTGTCTTTAAATTTTGCAAAAGTGAAAAGCCCATTTGCTCTATTTGTTATTTGTTTTTATGATGTACCAGGCTAGCTTTCATTTTTTGACCTGTTCTTCCACCCTCTCCCCAATTCTTTCTCACTTAAGCCTTAATGCCTTACATTATCCCTAGTTACATTCAATCATGTTTGGGTGCTTTTTATTAAGTCTGTACAATACCAAAGTACCTGGAAAAACAGTACCAAGGTGGCCATTGTTAGATGGGTACCAAGCTGTGTGACCTTGGGTAGGACTTGCCACCACTTACTCCTGTTTTCTTCCTTTTCAGAATAATGTTTGTTGCTGTTTGTTTGTTTATGCTGATAACTAAAGTCTTATCATTTATATAAATGGAAGTAAACCAATGGAGATAAATACCACCTTCTGGGATTGTTACAAGGGCTAATTGACACCAATTATCTAGGACATAGACTGATGGCTGGCAAATAGTTTTATTTTATTTGATAACTGTTTGTCATTAGTAAACTGTTAATACAAGAAACAGTAAGTTTAATGCATTGAGAATATGAGAAACATTAGCTACACATCCTAATAATCTCAGATGCACTCTGGAGATATACACAAATTATCAAGATTCCTGTGTTCAATAACTGTGTAGGATGCCAACTTGGCAATTAATTTCCTCCATTAGCACCTAAAATAAGCTTGGTGGGTCTAAATTACTTTTACTTCTTTGGTTGTTGTGGTGGCTATTAGTTGTATTTTTTAAAATTTTTTAAAACAAACTCCAAAGTGTACTTGGATACCTCTTCAATGCACAACACTGTTTGAATAATCAAATAAGTATTACTTCTTAGGACTTGTGAGGTATGCCTTTGGGAAGATCACATTGCTATATATTAAAATATCTCTTTCTCTATTTTATCTATCTATGGTAAAACACAGGTCTCAAAAAAAATCTTGTAAAAAAAACCATTATTCAGTGACTAAAACAGCGTGTAAATTACATACAAAAATATATTTTTTCTAGCTACATTAAGTGTTCACATGGCTTAAATCAGACCAGATGTTGCAGGATCTTAGACTGGCTTAGACTCAGCCTACCATAGAAATAAAATAAATTCTTTGGACACTTTTCAATAGATTCGGATAGAAATTACTCTCCCCCCAATTTTCAGCAAAATATTAATGATAAAATTTTGCCCTGAATTCCTTTCTGACTTTTTCTTCTAACATACTACTTTCCTTTTCTCCTGACAATTTAAATATATTGTACATCATCAAGAGTCATGAGAAAATGTAGGAATGTCTCAGTCTTAGCCATTAAACTGTATATCTTCCCTTTAAGAAATAGAAATAAGAAAGAAATGGGTTTTGGAAGAATATAGTTTTTGGCAAACTGACCATATCCTGCCACAATTACCTTACTATTTCTAGCATAACTTTGCATGATTATCTAGAGTTGACAACGGGGATCCAAAAATATGTCAACCCCACCTCCTTAGCCAGGAATCTGAGGACTGGTGAGAAGAGGCTACCTGTTCTAAAGGGTGATCTGCTATCAGAAGAAAGCTGGGTTTCACCTTAGATTTTCTTAGAAAGAGAATTGAACACAGAGAAAGGGAATATGTACAAGATGGGGGAAGAGAGAGACTGTAATTAGTGATGGCTAAACTGGTTGTTTTTAGAAATATCTAGGAGAGAAGTTAAGAAGGTGGTTGCATTTTTGGAAGTAATAAATTAGAGCAAGAAGAAGACAAGGAGTTCAGCAATGATTGTCAGGGACATCAGAAAGGAGGAACCAATTGGTTCCAGAGTTCCAAGAGACCAGGATTCAAGGTTTCTACCACACATTAAAAGTGACTGGGTTTTTATTTTTTTAAAAAATCCAGGTCTTTCCAACTAGTCCAGGTAATGATGGGAGGGTGTCAAGTTTTACTAGTGATTCCCTCAAATGTCTAACCTAGGGAAGAATTTGTACATTATACTCATTGAATCAAATTGGAATAAATAATTCAGAAAGTGGAGCATAGGCATCTAACTCTTATCTAATCAGAGAAACAAAGAAAATCAATATTTCCTCGTTTTGCTTTTCTAGTTATTTTTGTTTTTCTTTTCCTGAGTTTTTTTGAGATGTGATTAATGCACACCCCAGGTAAATCAAAGGAAAGATTTCTTTGTAAACAACAGTGATTTTAGAGTTAATTACATTTGCATCCTGTTCTTTGAGTCTTTGTTAGTCTCTCACATTTTTATCGTCTTTTTTTTTTATGTCAGAATAAATCCCTCCTTTAAATAATAACAGGTTTCTTTAGTGAAAATTAGATACACATAAAGAAATCATGCAAGTGAATCTTATTCAATAATGATTTCATTTTCAAGTAAGATACCTTTTTAAAGACATGGTCAATATTTAAAGTAAACATATGTTTTAAAGAGTATTTTAAAATTTTATGGATTAAATTCCTCAGTAATCATAATACTTTATATAATTCCCTAGTGCTTTACTAAATATTTCTAAACATTTTGATGCTCATTATTGTATTCAGTTTTAACAACACACTTGAGTTAGCTGGGGCAAACATTTGCCCATTTGAAAAAAAGTAATTTATGCTATTTTTATGGGTTAATTGACAAAAAATACTTTTCAAAGCCTACCATCTGTACAGCACTGCAAACGCGAGAAGTTTTTGTTTGCTTGTTTTTTGTCTGTGAAAGCAAAAAGCAGATAAACAGTAGATAGTTTGATTTCTAGTAGAAATACTAGTGTAGCCGGTAGACTCTTTTTAAAAGTCATACACAAAAATGGTCTTACATTGAGGGTGCTTGGACATTTCTTTACTTCCACAGATCAGAATCTTAGCATTAGATTGAAATATAATCAGAATATGGTTGGTAGTTTCCAAGTCCCTGCCTGGTGCGGGGTACTTTTATATTTCTTTAGTATCACGTTGAGTTTAGGACTTCTATCCATTTCCTAGGGCTGCCCTAACAAATTGTGAAAACTGGGTGAATTAAACAACAGAAATTTATTGTCTCACAGTGCTGGAGGCTAGAAGTCTGAAATCAAGGTGTCAGAAGAGCCATGCTCTTTCTAAGAGCTCTAGGGAAGAATCCTTCCTTGCCTCCTCTGGCTTCTGGTGTTTGCTGACAATCCTTGGCTTGTAGATTCATCACTGGTCACATGGGCATCTTCTCCCTGTGTCTTCATATTGTTTCCTTCTGTGCATGTTTGCCTCTGTGTCTAAATTTCTCCTTTTGGAGGGGGGGCATAATTCATAACAGGACTCAGTCATTTTCAAATAGAAAGGGCTACTCTAACATTTGTTTGTCAGCCCTATATGCCCTGGGCACTCAGCAGTTGAGCACGTTTCTCTATCTGGCTAAGGTTCTTTGTTGCTCTGTGGTTGTATTTATCACATTATGTTTTCTAATGTAGTTATTTGAGGACATTTTAGCTCTTCCACTAGATTTGATGCTCCCTCAACAAAGTAATTGTGGCTTGTTCATTTTTGTATCCCCTCAAACCACCTACTTCTGAGTCTTCAAAAGAGTAGGAAAGCAATAAACATCAGTGTTCAACTGAATTTAGAAATAGAGAACTCAGCAAAGCATATTAGGTTTGTTGCTCTTAACAAGGAGACCAGTTATATGGGAAACAAAAGCTTTAAGTGACCAACTTTTCACACACAGACTAAATTGTAAAGAAAAATAAGGAGAGGTTTGCCTTTTATTAGAGAGATTTCTTTAAAATAATGAATAGAATTCAATAGCAATTATAAATAGTGCTGCAATGAACATTGTGGTACATGTCTCTTTTGGAATTATGGTTTTCTCAGGGTATATGCCCAGTAGTGGGATTGATGGGTCATATGATCTTTCTATTTTTAGTTTTTTAAGAACCTCCATACTGTTTTCCATAGTGGCTGTATCAATTTACATTCCCACCAACAGTGCAGGAGGGTTCCGTTTTCACCACACCCTTTCCAGCATTTATTGTTTCTAGATTTTCTGAAATTAAATTGAGTTATTTGCAGTGAGGTGGATGGACCTAGAGTCTGTCATACAGAGTGAAGTAAGTCAGAAAGAGAAAAACAAATACCGTATGCTAACGCACATATATAGAATCTAAAAAAACAAATGGTACTGATGAACCTAGTTGCAGGGCAGGAATAAAGATGTAGACATAGAGAATGGACATGAGGACACGGGGTGGGAGGGGAAAGCTGGGCAAAGTGAGAGAGCATCGACATATATACACTACCGAATGTAAAAATAGATAGCTAGTGGGAAGCAGCCGCAGCACAGGGAGATCAGCTCGGTGCTTTGCAATGACCTAGAAGGGTGGGATAGGGAGGATGGGAGGGAGGCTCAAGAGGGAGGGGATATGGGGACATGTGTATGCATATGGCTGATTCACTTTGTTGTACAACAGAAACTAACACAGTATTGTGAAGCAATTATGCTCCAATAAAGATTTTTTTTTAAATATAGAGTAATGATGTCTCAAAGGCCATTTGAAGGCTTAATAATAAAGAAATAGTGATTCCAGAAGCAGATATTACTATTTGCATGAGGCCAAGGTATAAAAAGTTGACTGAACCAGAAACCAGACGCGGAGCAGATGAACTAGACACAGAGCAGGGAAATGCAGATGAACTGAAATTTGTAAAATATGTTATTGTAGCAAAGCGACCAATAATTCTTCTCCTGTGGCATCAGAACTCAGGACGCTTCTGCCTGAAATAATTCAGTAAATGTAGCTCCTTTCCTCCCACCTCATTCATTCAAAAAATGACAATTATAAATTTACAAACTTTCCCACATTTTATCTGTAAAAGGGGCAGGGTCACTCTACCCACCTGCTAAGTGGGTGTTATAAGCCAAACACTCTGCTAAGCTCTGTGAATTAACCGTGAAAGAAGTTCATTCATTAAACAAATATTTACTCAGGCTATGTCCCAGACACTGTTCTAGGGACTCAGGATAGATAAAGAAACAGAACAAATAAAACTCCCTGTCTGCCTATGAGTTGCTTACATCCTGGTAGGGAAGATTTCATTAAGACAAGAAACACCAAATTTATCTAATTTCCTCTTTGGTAGGATTAATAGATTGATATTATAGTGAAGAGTTGTCTTGACTCTTCTTGGTTTGGGAGGCTCAATCAGTGAATGATTGTGGGGAGATTTAAAATTTTTAGAAAACACAAAGCTAGGATTAGTATTTATTTATTAACAACTTTATGGAGATATCTTTAACACATAGAAATTGCATATATTTAAGGCGCACAACTTGATGTTTTTAGGGTGGGATAGGGAGGATGGGAGGGAGGCTCAAGAGGGAGGGGATATGGGGACATGTGTATGCATATGGCTGATTCGCTTTGTTGTACAACAGAAACTAACACAGTATTGTGAAGCAATTATACTCCAATAAAGATCTATTTTTAAAAGTTTTTTAAAAATAGCAATTATAATTGTAGCAATACTCCTAATAAAGACAATAGCCAAGCTTTTTGAGTGTATTCCTGGCCGTGGTCCTAGTGGCTTACATGCATCACCTCATATAATCCTTGGGACAACTTTGTGGAGTGAAAACATTGAACAGTTAAGAAACTAAAGTATAGAGATATTACAGTAAGAAAAAACTTAACATAGTTAATAAATGACAAAGCTAAAATTCAAGCCTGTGCTCTTAACCATTCTATTGACATATGTGGTAGTTGCATGCTCTATTGTGAGAGGTCAAAGAATCTATATTCTGTAAGTATATTCTATTTCTAACTTTATTAAATGATATACATTAGCTATATATTAAAGGCAACATGGCTGGGAGTGTACTTTATACCTTCCTAAAAAACAATTTTTAGGTGGTTAATTTAAAATTAGCATTTAGCAATGAAGGAAAACTAAACCAAAAGAAATATTAATTTACTTTAAAAATGTACTCATTGGATCCCAAGCCCATTTAAACTAAGCCCCTGAAAACAATTATAATAAAAGATGCCAGTACATCCTTAATAAGGTCAATAATGAAAACTATAGAATTACTTTAGGAGTCAGTTATGTGATATATAACCAAAACACCATTTAACTCGTAAAATTATTTGATGGGTTATATAATATCCTTAAAGCATCACTTGTCCTTTAAGTTATAAACTTTTAGCAGATATTTATAGAAGATGTTATGGAAACAACCTTAAACCTTTAACTGTGTTAAACAGAGGCCACAGATCTGCATATGTGACATATTTTGCTAAATTTCCCTAACAGTGTTTAAGTGCTAGAAATATAAGATGCCAAAACACTGCAAAGTCAGCATATAATATTACTAAGATTGTGAACATTAATTATGTTTTAACAGGTTTATTTAAAATGATAATTATATTTAAATATGTTTTAAATTGAGCTCCAATATAACTTTAAACATATTTGATCAAAAGCACTGAAGTATGGATAGTTAAAAATATATGTATGATAACTAAAAATCTTAGTTTTTACCTAGTATAAAATAGCATATAAACTCGGTTATAAGTGAAATACTTCCCATTCGTGTCATAGTAAACAGTGTTAGTTTGGAAAATATTTGCAGAATAATGACCAAAAAATCTGGTGGAGAAAAATATAAATTAATTGTAAATTAAGAGAAATAATTGAATGTCTACTATCAATACTTTGTGTTGTAAATTTTAGAGAAGATCAACTTGCAAATTCCTTTGAATACACCAGCAACAAAAGAAAACATTGAGAAGTTAGATTTCATGAAAATTTTTCAAAGGGAATCAAAAGAAACGATCAACAGAGTAAAATGAGAACCCATAGAATGGGAGAAAATATTTGCAAATTTTATATCTGATAAGAGATTAAAATCCAGAACATAGAACTCCTAAACTCAACGGTAATAAAAACAAACAATCTGGTTTTGAAAATGGGCAAAAGCCTTGAAGAGACATTTCTCTAAGGAAGATATACAGGCGGCCAATAAGCACATGAAAAAATGCTCAACATCACTAATAGAGAAATTCATATCAAAACTACATTGCAATACCATTTCATACCCATTAAGGTGGTTACTACCCCAAAACAAAACAAAACAAAAGGCCAACAAACAAACAGAATAACAAATGTTGGCAAGAATGTAAGGAAATTGGAACACTTGGGCACTGTTAGTGGGAAAATGGTACATCTGCTGTGGAAAACAGTATGGCAGATCTTCACATTATTAAAAATAGCATTGGGACTTCCCTGAGGCACAGTGGTTAAGAATCCACCTGCCAATGCAGGGGACACAAGTTCGAGCCCTGTTCCAGGAAGATCCCACATGCCGCGGAGCAACTAAGCCTGTGCGCCACAACTACTGAGCCTGCGCTCTAGAGCCCACAAGCCACAACTAATTAGCCCACGTGCTGCACCTACTGAAGCCCATATGCCTAGAGCCGGTGCTCCACAATAAGAGAAGCCGCTGCAATGAGAAGCCCGCACACCACAACAAAGGGTAGCCCCCGCTCGCCGCAGCTAGAGAAAGCCCATGCGCAGCAACGAAGACCCAACACAGCCAATAATAAGTAAATAAATTAATTAACTTTAAAAAAAAAAGAATTCTTGTGTAAAAATAGCATTAACATACGATCCAGTAAAAATCCTTTCACATACCTTGTCAGGCTTCAGCTGGGACAAACAGTATTCCTGGCAGTACTGAATATCCCCTTGGACACAAGAGGTATCCCCAAATATGGTGAAAAAGATACTACCCTCCCAAGATTCAGAGCCACTCCCAAAGAGAACCAAAAGAAGGACTCACAATTTCCTTGAGAGCTGGCAGCAGTCAGTAGAACCCTAGCCACAAATAGAATGTGACCCGCAGTTTTGTCCAGGCATATTTTTGGGTCCCCCAACCTGACAGTTGTCAAGCTAAGTTCTCGGGACACAAAATACAAGCAAGAAGACTATAGCTGTCCCTGGAAGAGAAAGGATGAACAATCAATGGACAGCCCAAAGCAAATTAAGTCACAATTCAAAGATCTAAATCTTACAAATGTGTTTTGCCTGAATTTGGAATAGAAGGGACAGCATGAAATTTTACCTTTCTCTCTAGAGCTCTGGGAGAGCTGACTTTGGTAAGAGTTCTTATTCTTTGCTGGTTTCTGCCAGTTTTCCTAGGTCCTGTCTAGGTTCTGGAGCCAGTGTGGTGTCCCAGCAGTCCTAATGCTGGTCAACAGACACTGTAGAGGCAGAAAAGTAATTTTTTTCTCTATTTTTTCTGGTGAATGCTTGGTTGAGACCCCTTTTTCTCTAGGGTATCTCAAAAATAGATGTTTATCTAGGTTAAAAGTTCTCTACTGTGGCCACTGTAATTCAAGATTATCTTTGGTAAGTTTAACCTGCGTTGTTCAGCCTTAAAACAAAAATTTATTCATCTGAAGGCTCACACTGGACACAGTCCAGCTTAAGTCAGAAACCTGGTCCAGTTTCTAAGTAGGACCCATTCTGACCTCAGATTTAGTCCAGTTTCTGACTGAATCTGACCCAGGCCCAGTCAGGCCCCAGATGATTTGTGGACCCAGTCTAGAAGAAGAAATGTTCAAATAAAATCTCGCAGCTATAATGCAAAAGCTGCAGAGCTAGGGTCGTAGAAGGACATACTCATGATCTCTCAAGGTAGCAAGAAAGCAGCAAGCTAAGGGGCTAAACAGGTACCTATGTGTGGTAGCTCATTACTCTTGGGGGCTGTCCGGGGTCTCCTTCAGTTTCCTCTTCTGACACAGGAACTGTTAAGACATAAACTGAGGCATATTAAAAATGTAAGAGTTTATTTGAGCAAAAATTGATTTGAATCAGGCAGCATCCAATCTAGCAGATAGAAAGGAGCTCCAAGGAGCTGTACAAAATGAAAAACTTTTATAGGCAGAATGGAATGGGAAAAAAGTTATACTGGAAAAATGTGGGTTAGTTATTGCAAAGTTACTTTCCTTTAGGGAATGTCAGGGGTCTATTAGACAAATCACCTAACTAGTGCTGATCAGGCAATTCCTGATTGAGTGGTTTAAGATTACATTTCTTACAGAGTCGAAATAGTAGTTAAGTCTTGGTTTGCTCATGTGGGACTTAGCATATGTGACTCATCTTGGGCTTGTTGTCTTGTTTTTGACAAACCCGTGTCTATTCATGGACAAATGGATAAGTGTGGTATATATATAACATGGGATGATATTCAGCCTTAAAAGAAAGAAATTCTGACATATGCTACAAAATGGATGCACTTGAGGACATTATGCTAAGTGAGAAAAACCTGTCACAAAGACAAATACTCTGATTCCAGTCATACGAGGTACTTAGAGTAGTCAAAATCATAGAAACAGGAAACAGAATACTAGTTGCCAGGAGCTTTATGAGGAGAATGGGGAGTTATGGTTTAATGAGTGTAGAGTTTCAGTTTTTCAAGGTGAAAAGGGTTATGGAGATGGATGGTGGTGATGATTGAACACCATTAGGAACCACCACTAAACTCTACACTTGAAAATGGTTAAGATGGTGCATTTTATGTTATGTGCATTTTACAACAATAAAAACTTATTTAAAAAGTAGAACAGACATATATTCCCAAATGCTAAAAACAAACAAGCAAAGAAAACAAAACAACTTTTTTTTTATTAATTAATTTATTTATTTTGGCTGCTTTGGGTCTTCGTTTCTGTGCGAGGGCTTTCTCTAGTTGCGGCGAGCGGGGGCCGCTCTTCATCGCGGTGCGCGGGCCTCTCACTGTCGCGGCCTCTCTTGTTGCGGAGCACGAGCTCCAGACGCGCAGGCTCAGTAGCTGTGCCTCACGGGCCCAGTTGCTCCGCGGCATGTGGGATCTTCCCGGACCAGGGCTTGAACCCGTGTCCCCTGCATCGGCAGGCAGACTCTCAACCACTGCGCCACCAGGGAAGCCCCAAAACAACTTTTGAATAACTAGATTGAAGTAGTAATGTGGGAGGAAAAGGAAGAAATCAACTAAATCATTCAATTAAAGTTTATTGAGTGCGTACTATTGCTCTGAATTACATTTGAATGCAATGGGGAGAGGGTGATAAAGAAGCGAGATTTCATTTCTCTCGGAAATGTCATTCTAGTAGGGAAGCTAGAGAATAATAAAGTAGTCAAATAGATAAGCAATACGCTTATATGTTTTGGTGTTACATAGGAAATCAATACACTGAGTAATAAAACAGAATAACTTGAGATGGAGTGGCCAGTAAAAGCCTCTCTAAGGGGACAACATTTGCGCCAAAACTTAAAGGATAAGAGTGATTAAGAGAAGAGCTGAAAGAAGAGTAATTTACATAAAAAGAATAATTGAAAAGGCCCAAAGTTAAAAAAAAAAATTAAAATCCTGTTCAAAGAATCAAAGGCAGTGCAAATTTGTCTTCCTATGAATCCAGTAACTTAGGTCATGTGGCCCAAATTTAACTGTGCTTCTTAGCCCTTTGCCATTTTGAGTTATTCTTGAAAGTCTGGTTGATGGCGAGCAAAGAAGATATGGGGACTAATGAAGGGGGTGGGGAAAGGGGAGACTAGAAATGAAGAAGCTGAATTCTGATCCCATTGGGCCAGTGAAGAATAAAAGGACTGGAAGAGAGAAGAAGAAAATTGAAAGGAGCAAACAAAGAAGGAAGACTCTAGGCTTAGGAAAAAATGCAGGGTAGCCAAGATTGTCAGACAACTACAGGCAACCCTGTGTGAAAGAACTCCCGGGATTTCCATAGAACATGCACATTCTAAAGACAGTTGAAGTCTGCACATACAACAGACAGGGATCTGAAGCAAGAGGGAGGGCAGAAGCAAGTTCTGGGCAATGTCATGCAGATAGAGCTAAAGATAAGAGGCAGTTTAAGGAACAGTCACACTGTTTCATTTGGAATAGCAAGTGAAAGAAAAGGATTACCTGCCTCCTTCTCAAACTAAACCTAAATCACAAAAACAAGTTATCATCAAACAGTGGGAGCCTCCAGGAGAGGCGAATAAACCTGCCTTTCTTATTCAGCATGTAGCTTAGCTCAGCCAAGAGGCAGAGACCAATTAGAGTTTTTTAAATGTATGGTTAAGTTATATACACAAAACACACATTTTAAATACGATTTTCTTAACACGGTTATACGTACACAGTTTTAAGATTTCTGTATCAACATTAGTGCTTAATGATAACAGTGGGTAATCTCGATAGAACTATTTGGCTGTTGCATCAAGATTCTGTGAATTTTCAGAGAAGAAAATTTCTTATTTCGCTGAGTAGATTCAGGCTGTGTTTTCAGGAATGGCTGTGCAGTGTTTGAGAGCTAGCCAGCCTGTGTTCTAAGAGGTAAAAAATGGATAGGAGGTCTCATCTGGATCCTCTATTCATATATTGTTCGCTGGGTTCTCTCCTACAATTGTGTGGTTGTATGGTCCTCCCATGCGAGGAGCAAAGGGCTCCTTAGGTTCAAGCTGTGGAAAGAAAGGGAAAAACATCCTTTGTTCACAGTATTTTTAGTCTCCATGTAGCACTTCCAAAGATCTTGAGGCCCATGACTGCCACATCCATGGGTAGAATATATGTAGTGCTATGGGAATGTAAATGAACTGTTTTGATAGAGCAAATTGGAGGATTATGCTTGATTAAGTATCTAACATTCATTCATTTAAGCAGTATTTTTTGGAGTGCCTCCTATGTGCCAGGTACTGTTGATTTCCCTACTGAGAAATCACCAGGGAATAAAACCAAGTCCTTTTAGAGTTTACATCCTGGGGAGGTAGAGGGAGAAAAGATGAAAAGAAAAAAAAAAAAAAAAAAGTAAAATTATAATACATCAAATGTTGATCCCTGCTAGATAAAAACATGATAAAACAGCATCAAAGGAATAGAGGTGCCAAGGTAGGAGGGTGCTTTATACAGACTACTTTATGTAGGAAATGTTGGCATTGCTGATGTGATGGCACTTGAACAGATGCCAGAAGGAGGGAAAAAGGAGGCGGCCCAAGAATATCTGAGGTAAGAGTTTTAAAAGAAGTAGAAACAATGCAAGCAAAAGTCTGGATGTGGGAATGTGTTTGCTGTTTTGGGGAGCAGTAGGGAAGTCTGTATTTTGAGCAGATTAATGCAAAGAGGATAATTGTGGCAGACAGGATGAGAGAGGAGGTAGAGATGAGAATGCAGACCATCTTGTAGACCAATATCCAGACTTGTTTTTTTTCCCATCGAATGAGGTACAAAGTTAATGGAGAGATTTAATTTGGGAAGTGATTGAATTTACGGTATTTAAAAATTTTTTGAATAGGTAATACATTTAGGTGGCTTATAGATAAAGACGACATAGAATGGTTTTACACTACAAGTTCTTGCTCTCATCCCTGTCTCCATTCATGTGATTTACCTGCATTTTCAAAACCATTTTTGTTAGCTCTTATATAAGTTTATCTTCAGGCAAATGAAAGGATTTACAAATATATTTATATCACTACTGCCTGGCTTTTTACACCAATGTTTGTCTACTTTATTTACCATGTTTCTTCTTGCCTATTTTCATTTAACTATGTATTCTGGAGCATTCTCTATTAATAAATAGAGATTACTGTCAGCTGCATACTATTCCATTGTATGGGTATACCACATTTAATTATCATTGACGTATTTCTGTCTAGTTGTTTGCAATTTTTGCTATTATAACCATGTTGCAGAAAAACTACTTAATTTTATATTGATACATGTGAAGTAGTATTCAAATGAATACATACTCAGACCTGAGGTTGCTCTGTGAGGTTATAGGTGTATACTTCTGATAAAGATTGCTTAGATCCCTTTTTGAACTTGCATCACCTTTACTCTCATTAGCTGTCACATAAGATATAATTTGAATTTATCTTTTTGAGAATTACATTGAGCATTGTTTCATATACCTATAGGACAATTGTGTCTCTTTTTTTTTTTCCTGTTAAATGTCTATTTCTTTCCTTTGCTTATGTTTAAAATTAGGTTGCTGGTTCATTTTTCTTTTTAACTTCAGCAGCCTTTAATATATTAGGAAGAATAGGCTTTAGTTTGTTTTATTTGTTACAAATATTTTTCCAGTTTATCTTTTTGTTTTAATTTGCCTTTTTTCTTGCCTTAATTCTTTGTTTTTTGCTTTAATTATTAATAATAAAATGAGTGACAAATTTTCTAAAGACAGTTTTGGCTGCTTTGTTTTGTGTAGATTACAGATGGGTATAGATGGAAACAAGGAGGCAAGTTAATAAGCTATTGCAGTAATACAGGGGAGAAATGATGGTGGCTCAGATTAGCATGACAGCAGTCAAAAGAGTTGGAAGTTATCAGATCTGGGGTGTACTTTAAAGGTAGAGCCAGCAGAAATTGTTAATGGATATGGGCTGTGAGAAGGGGAAAAAGAAGATTTGAGGATGAAGACAGTGTTTCTAATCTGAGCAACTACAAGATGGATTTGTCGTTGACTGATTCCATGGAAGATACAGGTTTAGGATGAAATTTCCAAAGATGAGCAGACAATTGGATAATCA
This sequence comes from Physeter macrocephalus, assembly GCF_002837175.3. Lineage (NCBI taxonomy): Eukaryota > Metazoa > Chordata > Mammalia > Artiodactyla > Physeteridae > Physeter > Physeter macrocephalus. The sequence continues at coordinate 159,492,117 of NC_041221.1, forward strand.
AGGGAGAGCTATGGGCTGGAGATAGAAATTTAGGAGCTGCCAGTATATAAATGATATTTAAAATCATAAGACAGAATAGGGTCCCACAGGGAATGAATGTAGAGGAATAGGAACGGAGCCCTGAGGAAATGAGGAAAAACTAACAGAAGAGAATGAAAAGAGATAGCCCTTGTATTTGGAGGAGAACAAGAGGGCTGAGGTCCCGAAAGCCAGGTGAAGAAATATTTCAAGGAATGAATAAGCTTCCTTACAAAATACTGCTTATATGCTGAGTGAAAGGGAGGACCAAGAACTGTCTATGTAATTTAGCAATGTGAATGGTGTGACTTTCATAAGATTTATTTTGGTAGAGTAATAAGGTGAAGGAAGAGTAAGGATATAGTCAATGTTAAAAATCACAGATATTATAGCATATTATGGTATGTGTTGGGCTGTACACCGCAGGTCTGCAAGCCCTGTAATTGCCCAGCCACAAGACCAAAGAAAGAACCCCGTGTCAGCGACCAAGACATCAAGAGTTTATCAGATAGGGTACCTTACATGTCTGAAGCAAGGTCCTGGAGTGACAGCCCAACCTGCCACCCAGCACGGCAGATGACAGGCAAGACACAGCAGAAGTCTTCCTTCCCTATTGGGGAGGTTGTGGAGATGAGGTTACCAGTTTAGGGGGAAATGACATCAGGTTGGCTCTTCAGTTGCCAGGGAAACCAGCAGAGGGGTACATCCCTCACAGCCCCCTGGCATTAACAACCATCTTGGGGCAGATGTTTCCCCTTTGATAAACTACCAAAGTAGTTTAAAGTAGTGGAGCCATTCTGATCTAAAGATTAGGACAGTCACTGACTGGGACAGCAGATGTGAGGTAGGGGAGGGGCACGAAGCACATAGGCAATTACTGATTAAGCTCTATGATTCAGAGGTCAGTCATATGGTAATTCTGTTTTTAGTTTTTTGAGAAACCTCCATACTGTTTTCTGCAGTGGCTGCACCAATTTACATTCCCACCAACAGTGTAGGAGGGTTCCTTTTTCTCAACATCCTCACCAACATTTGTTATCTGTGCTATATATCCAAAAAATAAAAATAAAAAATTCAAAACGATATGTGAACCCCAATGTTCATAACAGAATTATTTACAATTGCCAAGATATGGAAGCAACTTCAGTGTCCATCAACAGATGGATAAAGAAGATGTGGTACACACACACACAATGGATTACTACTCAGCCATAAAAAGGAATTAAATTTTGCCATTTGAAGTAACATGGATGGACTTGGGTGGTGTTATGCTAAGTGAAATAAGTTAGATGGAGAAAGAAAACATTATATGATGTCACTTATATGCAGAATCTTAAAAATACAACAAACTAATGAATATAACAAAGAAGCAGCCAACTTACAGATACAGACAGCAAACTAGTGGTCACCCGTGGGGAGAAGAAAGTGAGGAGGGGTAATATAGGAGTAGGGGATTAAGAAGAACAAACTATTATGTATAACATAAGCTATGAGGATATATTGTACAATACAGGGAATATAGCTAGTGAATATACAGAGAACAAGAGAACAACCATCCTGAGTGGCCTGATAATACAGTATTCTAATTGGAATGATGCACTAGAGAGCGCAATTAAATGTTATAGAAGAAGAGAAACATGTTGGTATTATGTCCTTGAGTTGAGGAGATAACATTTGGTCTATCCCAAATCATACTGTTTGGTGTTCAATAGGAACATGCAGTCAAAGGGTTCTATTTGCTCCAGCCTTACTCATCTGTCTACAGATAGGAGTAGAATAAAAAGAAAATTAAATTGAACCAGTACTTCAGCATTTCCAGGCAATTATGAGTGACAGGGAGGTTTGTGTTATAGTCGAGGCTAGATATGAGATGATAGACCATGGGATTCAAACTAGCCAAGGATGAAGGTAGGACATGACAGGGTGAAAAACAATGGAAATGTGCTAGAATAATAGCTTATAGGTTCTAATCCTGTGCCCTGGGATTAGAGGTCCGGAACAGGAATCTTTTATCATGGAATAAATGAGGTAGAATAGCAATTGTTGAAACTGGGAAATTAATGAGAAGACCTTGAAAGATAGAGGGTGATGTTTGGAAACTAGAATGTTTGAAATGGAGGTAATGGGGAAAATGTATTAACTGGTTGAAAAAAGAAAAGCAACTATTGAATAATATCACAGTGTGCTATGCGATAGAGAACACTCATTTAAACAGAGAAATTTAAGGAACTTAGAACTAGGATTTTGGAAGGATTATCTATGTGACTAGTAAAATGGTTCAAGAGCAAAGACAGGAGAGAGGAACAGTAAACCAGGTACCAAAATCTCCAAGGGATGAATGGAGATTTTGCATTAGTCAGTAAATGATAACATAATGTTTCCCTTTTAATTTGCTTTACATAGCTTCAGTTTTATATCTAGAACATCATATTTATCATTAGTATTCAACAATACTTTTAAAAATATATAAATCATCTAACACTAAAAAAATAGTCCCAAGAACTTTAAGTCTGTATTTACTTTCTTCTTTGAAACTCCTATTTGTTTGTTTCTTTGTTTTCAGAAAATAGCGTGCTTGCTTTAACAAACTTGGATAATAGAGCATGGTACTAATTACTTTTTTTATTCCTGCTCTCAAATTTCAGCAATGCATTTATTTCCTCAAAGTAATTGCCTAGCGGAACCACTGATTCTTATATATTATATAATCTAGTACCCTTATTTTATAAGTGACAGAACTGACCCGTAAAAAGTGTTGCTTGTTTAAGGCCATTTGTCTAGTTAGTGTCAATTCCCAGTTGGGTCAGGATACCAAGATTAATGCCCTGATTTCTGGTCTAAACTGACTTTATGTAATGGTGTGGGAGTAGGTCTGATGAGGTTGCTCTAAAGATAGAGCCAAATAAATCACATAGACTCTAGGATTTGGTTTTGACCTGCCCAATCTGCTCTGCCATTAGAAAAAAGAAAAATTCTAACAAATTATAACTTGTTTCCATTCTGAAAAGGGGATGAGCTATAAACTTTTTACACTCTCAACTTTGGGAGACTATGTGTGTGTGTGTGTGTGTGTGTGTGTGTGTGTGTATATATGTATATATATATATATATACACACACACACACACACACACACATAGTCTTCCAAAGATATATATATATATTTTTTTTTTCGGTACCAATAAATCTTTATTCATTGTATTTTCCCAAGGAAAAGAAGGGGAAGGGAAAAGGGTCAGCGTGTGTGTTACAAAATGATAGCAAATGAGAAAGGAAGTACCTGGCACAGCAAAATCAACCCACAAACACTGCACAGATGGCGTCGCCAAAGCCCAAGGGGGCTCAGTCTCCTGCAGTTCAGTAATGAGGGGAAGGGATGAAGAACAGGTACATGCTTTTCTACCCTCCCTCCCTCCCTCCCCATAAATTCAAGATTTCACACAAAGCTTTGGTTTCTAGCAGTAAACATGGAGTTACATTTGTCCGTCTCCTATTAAACAATCTTGTGGCCCCTTTGACGTAAGTTTCTTGCACCTGCGTAAAAGTTCCTGAGTGACTTGGCTATACATTCATCTTTCCTTTTGTGGTCTCCCAACCCCACTTTCTACATGGAAGGCCCCCTTGTTGCTCCTCTCTACCCTAGGATTAGAGATTAAAGTAGGTTTTAATCCATCCAAAGACAGCAGTCTGTTTGACATGAATCAAATCAAAGAATGGTCATGACTCAGGAGATTGGGAACAAGGGATGGAGAGTTCTTAGTTTCTTCAGGATTTTTGCACAAATCATTTAATCACAGACACCCCACAAATTAAACGTATAGGTGTATGGACTATTTTGGGGGGCACAAAGGGGGAAAGAAGAGAGGGTAGGAATACAGTTTTTAGGATAGAAGATCTTGTTCAAAATAGGAAACAGGGGAAAGGGAACACAAAAGAGAGTGTAGTTCAAGACCTCCCACTTCAAGAAGAGGGGCCCCCAATCTTATGTTTCAGATCTTTTTGGCTGGTGCAGACCTTTTGTCAAAGACGCTTTGGCTATTTTTCTCAATATAAAAAGAAGTTTGTAAACAATAAAACCCCCAAAGAACATGGAGAAGACCAACACATTATATTTACACAAACTAGGCTACCTAGCAATCACCAAATCAGCTACTTGTGAAGTCCTACGAAGCCCAGACAAATACAATAACTAGAGGGGCGTAGCAATTGGGGGAGACAAGAACCCAGGATCAGACACACATCACCCAATGCGTTCTATTGCATTTGCCCCGTTACAACACAGTGAGGTAGGTTTGCAGTGGTCTCACAGCATGTAAATGAAACCCCCTTTTCTCCTTTAGCTACCATGACACTAATTACTGCTGCAGCAGGGCAGGACACTGGCTCTGGGAGCCACAAAGAAGCCATCACTGATGGTGTCTCTGGAAACCAAGGAGGAAAAGCCCAGAATTGTTAAAGATTAAGGATCTTGTCCTTGCTTCATATATCCATCCCTTGACAGCTCAAGACGGGTACAGAGGCATCATTCTTAAAACCTGTCCTTACCAACTCACAGTTTTTACAAAAACACATACAGTACACCCTGTTGTGTGTGTTAGGCCTAGACCAATCCAGTGAAGGAGGGACCTGGTATGTAAAGCGGGTCCTGTGCCCTGGGATTAGAGGTCCGGAACAGGAATCGTTTATCACACGTACAGATGACCTCCTCCTGAGCTTGGCTTCCCCTCTCTGCACCTTTTACCTGGCCCAGCCTCTCCTAACCTCTCTGTACCACCTTTTCCTGTTCAGACCAGTTTCCGATCTTTCACTAGAAGGAAACCATGTCATGGGGCAACCCAGTTAAAACCTAGTCTCCCATGAAACATTGAAGATGGAGGGGTTTCAAGAGGACACTGTGGCAGAAAAGCCAGCTCTAACTGGCGAAAATGAGGTAGTTCAATAGGCTATACGCTCCAAATAGTTGTTTTCTCTGGTGATACAGCAACAAAAAGTATTCCTGCTGTGCAGACCCAGAGCTGCTGTTGACTTATCCCTGGATTTGCTCACGTACCTGAGAACACAGTGCAGGAATGAGGGCCTTAGATTAAAATACACAAAAATACAAAACCAGAATATTTATATTCTGAAAAAAAAAGTTAAAATGCACAAGATACGTCATTCGCACACAGCTAGTGCAGTTGGCATCCTGGAGAAAGTGGGACCCAAGGTACAGGCATCCAAGGGAGCAAATAAATAAAATTTCATTGGCCCAGAATGGGGTGGGAGTGGGCTTAGAAGCAGCAGGTCTGCAGCTATTCCCTCAACCCCCTTTTGCTTATCATCACAACCCACTGCTTGGGACAGTGGTCAGCACTCTATCCCAGGAGGGGGTTATGAGGAAATAGGATGCGGAAAACCCTGCCTTACCCCTGAGATATTTCCTCCCACAGAATGTAGTGGCTTGTGGGTTTGGGTCTATCAATCTGGTTTCATGCTTAATCTTTTCACTCTGGCATGGGAAATATTATTCCATATCCTTCTTGAAGAGTGAAACAACTTCCCTATCCAGGCCACTTTCAAAAGCTGGAGATTCTGGGGGTGGAGAGTCAGATAAAGCATGCAGGAAGCGTTACCCCCCCAAAGCCCTCACGTGCATTTGGATAGAGCATGATTGGAGTTTCTTTGCCTCACCACTTCCCTCCATCAAGAGGGAAGAGGGGGTGACGCTGTAGACCCCGGCCCGAGATATACGGCAGTGCCAGCTGCCCCCTACCTGCCCTGTCCCCCCTTTCTCCACTCTGCCGATTGATGCCTGTTCCTCAAAACTTTCTGATCACAAACGGATAGCCCCCAGCCACTGTGGCTCAATTCTGGGCCTCTGGGAGCATGGCAGGGCTATGCATCTCTTCTTCCTCCTCCCGAAAGTAGGCTGGCTTTCCCTGGGAGCTTGCTGGGCCTTCAGTGGATGCGAGGCTACCATATGGTTGATGCTCTGGCAGAAGTGGCACTTCTTGGGCTGGGGTGGCCGTTTGCATTCCTTGGCATGATGGTCTAGACCTCGACAATTGTAGCACCTATCTCCCTTTGATCTGCGTTTCTGCATGTTCTTCCCTTTGGGCCGCCTCTCACTCCCAATGCAGTACACCCCACCAGGGCCGGTGACTCGGATAGATTCCAGGCCCTTGGCAGACTTCTTAAAGGTGAACTCCAGGGCCTGACCCTCCTTCAGGCTCCGGAAGCCCTCCGTGTGCAGCTTACTCTGGTGCACAAAGACATATACCCGGGGGTCGAGTGTGACCCCGGCGCGGGCAGTCATGGACAGGAAGCCGAATCCCATGCGCACGTTGAACCACTTAACAGATGCCGGCTCCTTGGCCGCCTGGGCCGCATCCTCCTGCGCCTCCTCCGGCCACCTGCAAGCTGCTGGTTTGACACAGAACTCATGGTAGTCGACTGAGCCCGCGGCCCCGGGCCCCAGGTCGGCCGGCTGCTGGCCCCAGAGAAGTCCGGAGGCAAAGGGCTATATTTTTAAAATATCCACAGAAGTACTCATGCTGGCATCTAGATTTTATACACTCTGACTGCCATTTACTTTAATCAAGCAGTGGCCTCCACTATGTCAGTCTTGGCTGTCACGAAGCAGAAAAAGGAATACTGCCTCATCAGACACTAGAGAAATTCTATAATGGAACTTGATGCACTAAATGATGGCTAATAATTATATCACATAGGTGAGACAATCCACTTGAAAATAAGCTTAGTATAAAGCAATGTGAGTATCGAATAGAAACATTTTCATTCCCTATTCAAAGGTATCTTGTTTTAAAATGTACCTTATATCTTATTTCTTATCTTCATGTCATATGCAAGTAGACAAAATCTGGTCTATACTAAGAAAGTAAGGTTAAGAATATTTTCCAAATTCTAATTTAAGGAAGAAAAGCCAAAACTAAAAATGACAGAGTTTAGCAAGGAAAGAGGTCCACAGTCTGAGATATATGTTGTTTAGAATTTCCAGTGTTAGTTGTCAATTACATGTAAGTATTTTTTTATAATTTATTTTATTTTTGTCTGCGTTGGGTCTTCGTTGCCTCACACAGGCTTTCTCTATTTGCAGCGAGCAGGGGCTACTCTTCGTTGTGATGTGTGAGCTTCTCATTGTGGTGGCTTCTCTTGTTGCGGAGCACGGGCTCTAGGCAAGCCGGCTTCAGTAGTTGTGGCGCACGAGCTTAGTTGCTCCGCAGCATGTGGGATCTTCCCGGACCAGGGCTCAAACCGTGTCCCCTGCATTGGCAGGCAGATTCTTAACCACTGCGCCATCAGGGAAGCCCTACATCTAAGTGCTGAATGCACAAAGTTGCTGAACTCCTTAGCAAAATATATAATGAAAATGCTCACACAAACACATACACAGTTTTAGGCATCAGAGAGAAGAAAGCCATAGTGATTTTTTCCACTTGAGATTCAAAGCATTTATCAGTTGCACTATGCATTTAGCAATTTAACTTTCTTTTATGTCTCATGTTCTCAGCTAAATCATAGGGTCAAGAATAATTCTTAGAATCTGTACTCCCACAACAGTGAGTAGAGTGCCCTGTACAATGACAGCTCCTATTGACTGTTACACACACCTAACAAGACAAACTATTGTCTAATTAGGTAAGGAGGGAATCAGAAATGATGAGTAACACTGGAAAGCCCCAGAATGATCATTACTCTTGAATTTCCTAATATTAAAGTAGATGTATTCACATTTAGAGAAAAGTCATTTGAAAATAGACTATGAGTAAAAAAGAAAGCCTAGCTCTTTAGTTCTATACAATAACAAAATCTTACTCTAAAACTCCCTTTTCTAAATATGAGTTTTTGAAAACAAACAAAAAAAAATGTTAGTCTAGGAATGTTTTCAGTTACATTGTCCTAAAACACAGTCAAATGTTTATTTTGCCTTTTATTCTTGTTTCTTTACGTTCCCTTTGTAGACTCTTGAGGCGAATAGGAGTGATCTGTTTCTATTAACTTTAAAAATGAGAAAAAAAAAAGTGGTAAATAAGGATACAGAGAAGAGTCCTTGGTCTTTTCTTTGTCACGCAGTCCACAAATAGCTGAAGGAGGTGACGGAAGAGAGAGGTCAAGAGACTGAGACAGACCTGGGTTCACCTCCACCATTTCCTAGTTGAAAAGGAAATTCTTAGAAAGTTGTTAGCCCTGCACCTCAAACATAGTAAGGATACAATGAGGTCATTTATTAATATTTCGTCACTTCTGACACAATGTATAAAATACCCTGTTTTTTGATAATTCTCCATATGAGAATATATCAGGAGGGTTTTGCTTTTTATTGATAGCATGATAGAATTTTATAGAACTTTCACAGATACTCTTTTGAAACCACTTCAAACTCTGGAATCACTACTTTTTCACAGCTTCTCCCTTCTCCTGCAGTCCCAACTCCCTCAACTAACGTCACAGCCGGGACTGTATCAGGACGGCTCTGTAGCCATCGGCCATCTGCCATCTAGAACAGCCTTCCAGGACTCTCCATTCCATTAACTATCTTTAAAACTCAGCTAAAAATATTCTCTTCTTCCTTGCCTTATGTATTTTAAGTCCTCCCCGCCAGGGATTTTAACTTTGTAACTTAATGGTTTTTTAGCCTTAATTTTTTCTAATATCAATATAAATATTCAATTTAATTCACCCCACAGATGATGATACATTAAATACAGGTATAACAAATTAGCCTTAGTTCATGATGTCAATGAGTTTTTTAAAACAAACATTATATCATGAAATAATGCAATCAGTGCTTTTAGATAGCTGAAAAAATTGCAAACTACAAAAGATGTGAAATTAAGGTATTTCATTAAAGAATGTACTAAGAAAGAGATGTGGAACTAAGATATAATTTTGAAGTTAAATTGGGAAGGAAAGTCACTAAGGTAGCCAGATACCTGACAACCACTTATAAAGAATCGGCTCTGTTCAAGTCACTGTGTTAAAAACTAGAGGGTTGAAGACTCCCAGTGTATAATCTAATAATACACATAAATGTAATATGAGGTGTAATTTTCAAGAAGAATAAAGTTGGAGGTCTCACACTTCCTGATTTCAAAACTTAACTACAAAGCTACATTAAAACAGTGTGATACTGGCATAAAGGCAAACATACAGACTTTTGGAATAAAATAGAGAGCCTAGTAATAAGCCCTCACATATATGGTCAAATGATTTTCGACAAGGGTGCCAAGACCATTTAATGTGGAAAGGACAGTGCTTTCAACAAGTAGTGTTGGGAAAACTGGGTGTTTACATGCAAAAGAGTAAAGCTGGGCCATTACCTTATACCCCTTGCAAAAATTCAGTCAAAAGGGATCAAAGATCTGAAGAGTTAAAACTATAAACTCTTAGAAATAAACAAAGGGGAAAAGCTTCATGACATTGGATTTGGCAATGATGTCTTTGATATGAAACCAGAAACACAGAAAACTTATTGGAGTTAAAAATTAAAACCTTCTCTGTGTTAAAGGACACTATCATAAAGTGAAAAGGCAACCTACAGAATGGGAGAAAATATTTGCAAATCATATCTGATGAGGGATTAATATCCAGAATATATAAAGAACTCTTTGTAACTCAACAGCAATAATAACAACCAATGCAAATTTAAAAATGGCAAATAGACATTTATCAAAAGAAGATATACTAATGGTCAATAAGAACACAAAGACACTCAGCATCATTAATCATAAAGGAAATGCAAATCAAAAACACAATACCACTCCACACCTATTTAGATGACTATTAAAAAAAAAAAAGGCATTAAAGAACAAACATTTTTCCACTTGAGATTCAAAGCATTTATCAGTTGCACTATGCATTTAGCAATTTAACTTTCTTTTATGTCTCATGTTCTCAGCTAAATCATAGGGTCAAGAATAATTCTTAGAATCTGTACTCCCACAACAGTGAGTAGAGTGCCCTGTACAATGACAGCTCCTATTGACTGTTACACACACCTAACAAGACAAACTATTGTCTAATTAGGTAAGGAGGGAATCAGAAATGATGAGTAACACTGGAAAGCCCCAGAATGATCATTACTCTTGAATTTCCTAATATTAAAGTAGATGTATTCACATTTAGAGAAAAGTCATTTGAAAATAGACTATGAGTAAAAAAGAAAGCCTAGCTCTTTAGTTCTATACAATAACAAAATCTTACTCTAAAACTCCCTTTTCTAAATATGAGTTTTTGAAAACAAACAAAAAAAAATGTTAGTCTAGGAATGTTTTCAGTTACATTGTCCTAAAACACAGTCAAATGTTTATTTTGCCTTTTATTCTTGTTTCTTTACGTTCCCTTTGTAGACTCTTGAGGCGAATAGGAGTGATCTGTTTCTATTAACTTTAAAAATGAGAAAAAAAAAAGTGGTAAATAAGGATACAGAGAAGAGTCCTTGGTCTTTTCTTTGTCACGCAGTCCACAAATAGCTGAAGGAGGTGACGGAAGAGAGAGGTCAAGAGACTGAGACAGACCTGGGTTCACCTCCACCATTTCCTAGTTGAAAAGGAAATTCTTAGAAAGTTGTTAGCCCTGCACCTCAAACATAGTAAGGATACAATGAGGTCATTTATTAATATTTCGTCACTTCTGACACAATGTATAAAATACCCTGTTTTTTGATAATTCTCCATATGAGAATATATCAGGAGGGTTTTGCTTTTTATTGATAGCATGATAGAATTTTATAGAACTTTCACAGATACTCTTTTGAAACCACTTCAAACTCTGGAATCACTACTTTTTCACAGCTTCTCCCTTCTCCTGCAGTCCCAACTCCCTCAACTAACGTCACAGCCGGGACTGTATCAGGACGGCTCTGTAGCCATCGGCCATCTGCCATCTAGAACAGCCTTCCAGGACTCTCCATTCCATTAACTATCTTTAAAACTCAGCTAAAAATATTCTCTTCTTCCTTGCCTTATGTATTTTAAGTCCTCCCCGCCAGGGATTTTAACTTTGTAACTTAATGGTTTTTTAGCCTTAATTTTTTCTAATATCAATATAAATATTCAATTTAATTCACCCCACAGATGATGATACATTAAATACAGGTATAACAAATTAGCCTTAGTTCATGATGTCAATGAGTTTTTTAAAACAAACATTATATCATGAAATAATGCAATCAGTGCTTTTAGATAGCTGAAAAAATTGCAAACTACAAAAGATGTGAAATTAAGGTATTTCATTAAAGAATGTACTAAGAAAGAGATGTGGAACTAAGATATAATTTTGAAGTTAAATTGGGAAGGAAAGTCACTAAGGTAGCCAGAAACCTGACAACCACTTATAAAGAATCGGCTCTGTTCAAGTCACTGTGTTAAAAACTAGAGGGTTGAAGACTCCCAGTGTATAATCTAATAATACACATAAATGTAATATGAGGTGTAATTTTCAAGAAGAATAAAGTTGGAGGTCTCACACTTCCTGATTTCAAAACTTAACTACAAAGCTACATTAAAACAGTGTGATACTGGCATAAAGGCAAACATACAGACTTTTGGAATAAAATAGAGAGCCTAGTAATAAGCCCTCACATATATGGTCAAATGATTTTCGACAAGGGTGCCAAGACCATTTAATGTGGAAAGGACAGTGCTTTCAACAAGTAGTGTTGGGAAAACTGGGTGTTTACATGCAAAAGAGTAAAGCTGGGCCATTACCTTATACCCCTTGCAAAAATTCAGTCAAAAGGGATCAAAGATCTGAAGAGTTAAAACTATAAACTCTTAGAAATAAACAAAGGGGAAAAGCTTCATGACATTGGATTTGGCAATGATGTCTTTGATATGAAACCAGAAACACAGAAAACTTATTGGAGTTAAAAATTAAAACCTTCTCTGTGTTAAAGGACACTATCATAAAGTGAAAAGGCAACCTACAGAATGGGAGAAAATATTTGCAAATCATATCTGATGAGGGATTAATATCCAGAATATATAAAGAACTCTTTGTAACTCAACAGCAATAATAACAACCAATGCAAATTTAAAAATGGCAAATAGACATTTATCAAAAGAAGATATACTAATGGTCAATAAGAACACAAAGACACTCAGCATCATTAATCATAAAGGAAATGCAAATCAAAAACACAATACCACTCCACACCTATTTAGATGACTATTAAAAAAAAAAAAGGCATTAAAGAACAAACAAAAAACAAAGCAAAACAGAAAATAGCAAGTCTTGGTTAGGATGTGGAGAAATTCTAATCCTTATGCATTCCAGGAGGAAATGTAAAATGCTGTAGCCATTGTGAAAAATGTTTTGGAAGTCCCTCAAAAAATTAAACATAGAATTGTCAGATGATCCAGCAATTTTACTTCTGGGTACATACGGCAAAGAACTGAAAACAGGGACTTAAACAGATATTTATACCACGTGTTCATAGCAGTATTATTTACAATAGTTGAAAGAAGGAAACAACCCAAGTGTCCATGAACAGATGAATGGGTAAACAAAATGTGATATATACATACAATGGAATATTATTCAGCATTAAAAAAGGAAGAAAATTCTGACACATGCTACAACATGGTTGAAACTTAAAGACATGATGCTAAGTAAAATAAGCCAAACAAAAGAAGACAAATATTGTATGATTCCACTTATATGAGATACTCTGAAATAATAGCAAATATACATATTGGTCTCTGCTCCCAGTTCCTGGCACAGAGATCCTAAAAACCATGCAATTTCCTAAGCAATAAGAGTACGAGGATCATCTTTTGCTTTAATATTTGGTCTTTGACCCCAGTTCCTGACATGGAGCTCCCACATCCCTTTGAATTTCCTGGGTGATAGGAGTGTCTTCTGTTCTACTGAGGTGACTGTAGGTTGGCTCCTGTACAGGGGGTTGTCACCAGAAAGACCAAGCCATGATTAGAAATTTGGAATTTTCAGGCCCTCCCTGTTCGGCAGAGAGGGGAAGGGGTCTGGAAATGGACTTAATGATCTATTGTGCCTTCTTGGTGAAGCCTACATAAAAATCCCCGAAGTGTGGGGTTTGGAGAGCTTCAGGGTGGCTGAACACATGGAGGTTCTGGGACAGTGCTACACCCAGAGAGGCCATGGAAGTTCATGCCCCATCCTGAATACCTTACTCTGTGCATCTTCTCCACCTGGATGTTCACCTGTATCCTTTATCAAATCCTTTAAAAAACTGGTAAATTTAAGTAAGTGTTTCCCTGAGTTCCGTGAGCCACTCTAGCAAATTAATTGAATCTACAGGGGGTCGTGGAAACTCAGCTTTACGGCTAATAGATCAGAAACAAAGGTGAAAACTTGGACTTGCTATTGGCATTTATAGTGGGGTGGGAGAAATCTTGTAGGACTGAATCCTTAACTTGTGGGATCAGATAGTGTCAGAATTGAGTTAAATTGTAGAATACCCAGCTGGTGTTGCAGAGAATCACTTGGTGGGGGAAAACCCATGCCTGGTGTTAGAAGCGCTGTGGGTTTGGTCATAGTGTGAGAGTAAAGGAGAAACACAGGAGTACTGTAGGTTTTTCCTACTCAGGTATCTAGAGTAGTCAAATTCATAGAGATAGAAAGTAGAATGGTGGTTGTCAGGGGCTGCGGTGGTTGCAGGGGGGAAGGAGAGTTCTTGTTTCATGGGTACAGTTTGGAAAGGTGAAAAAGGCAGATGGTGGTGATGATCACCAATAATGTAAATGTGCTTTACATTACCAAACTGTGCACTTGAAAATGCTAAAATAGTAAATTTTATGTTATGTACATTTTACCACAGTAAAAAAAATGATTTTCAAACACATAAAATAGATACAATTGAGAAGTTTACATAAAAATACACATATATGTTATAAGTAATTAGAGAAGTGCAAATTAAAATAGTGAGATTTTAATTTACCCATCAGATTGTGTATGTATATACACACACTCACACACACACGAGTGAATTTGTTGAATGTAAATTTTCTTTTTGTTCAAGGGAGTCCTGCCTTTGAAAGTGCAATATACATTTACTGTTAATATTAAACCCGTTGATAACCCCACAATGTAATTCTTGGTTTCTAGCCTAGAAAGCATTTGTTCATAAAGAGCCATGAACAAAACTTTCATTATGGGATTGTTTTGCAATAGGAATTAAAAAAAAAAATCCTAGTGTCCCTAACCATTTTACTGAACAAATGAATAGTAGTAAATCTGTATTATGAAATACTTATATTGTGGTTAAAACAAAAGCTATATACTTATACACATACATATGTAGGAAATGGAGGTATTTTCCAGACATATTGTTAAGTGATAAAAGAAGCTGCTAAAAAATGCATAGAATAAAATATTGTATTAAAAAATACCCAAACCCAAAACACATCTCACTAAAACATATATTTCCCATTTTGTTTGTAAATTTTTGTAAAAAAATTCTTTAAAGTTATGGTTGGAAAATTTAACACTGTACTAATACTGTTGGAAATCAAATAAGGAATTAAATATTCCAATCTTCTGTACTTTAACAAAGTAAATAGTCTTTATTATCTTTGTATATATATATATATATAATACAAAACTATGCATATATATAATTTTATGTAACATAGTGTTTATAATATCAATAGCTTCCTATTACTTTTGTTGATATCTTTTTCATTATTATTTTTTTAATTGGGGTATAGGTGCTTTACAATTTTGTGTTTCTGCTGTACAGCAAAGTGAATCAGCTATATGTATACATATATCCCCTCTTTTTTGGATTTCCTTCCCATTTAGGTCACCACAGAGCACTGAGTAGAGTTCCCTGTGCTGTACAGTAGGTTCTCATTAGTTATCCATTTTATACATAGTAGTGTATATATGACGATCCCAATCTCCCAATTCATCCCACCCCTCCTTTCCCCCCTTGGTGTCCATATATTTGTTCTCTACATCTATGTCTCTATTTCTGCTTTGCAAGTAGGTTCATCTATACCATTTTTCTAGATTCCACATATATGTGTTAATATACGATATTTGTTTTTCTCTTTAGTTGCTGTATCTTAAAGTGCTTTTCTGTTTTTGAGATTTGTATTTGAGAAACTCTGGAGTGCTAGAATAAATATGTTAGTAAATATCATTGTATATTTTGAAATGTTTTCACAAGAAAAATTCTAAGGGCGAGGAACACTGATTAAAAGCTATACATGTTTTGTTGAATAATATTCCAGTGGTATTCAAGTAATTTACTCCAAGTGTATCATGTGAGCATATTGCCTATTGCCTTCAAACCAACTTAGCCAATATTGGGTATGGTTATTAACTTTTTTTTCTGACTTGGAAATCATAAATGGTATTCATTGCTGTTTAATTTGCAGTATTTTTCAATTTCAAAGGTAAAAAAATACCCAATATTGTGGTCTTCCAAATATATATTCTCTTCTGGGATTTTTTCCTTTGCTTTTTTTTCAAGGAGGTCTTACTATCATAGTTATCAAGTTATAGGAATATAATATAGATATTCCTAATTGACTATTATAGTGTCGATTTTCCATTGACTCTGCTTTTTTGCTTTTTTAAAATTTTATTAATATTGCTATTATTATACAGCAGTATTAATATCATTATTACTGTCATTTTCAGAAAAGCCATCCTCTTTGTCCCCCATTATTAAGTAAAACATAATACTGAGCCACGCACAAGTCATAACAACAGAGCTTTATCTACTTGTACAAAGTATAGACATCTGTTTAACTTGCAGCCAAATCAAGAACTGAAATACTACCAAAACCTGAAGCCTCCTACTTCCCCTTTCAGTTAGTTCTTGTTATTTGTTACACTATAAATTCATTTTATACACACAATTCTTTTGACATTTTCTAATCTTTGAATTACCTTTTCTCACCTCGAATTTTAGAAAGATGCAATGGCCTCCAATATCAGACAAATACTCAGATTTACTTCATACTGATTTTCACTGTTTGATTTTGGGTGCTAGTCAACTTGAACATACAAACTCTTGGGAATGTAGCAAAAGTAGTCAAAACTCTACTTAAAATATCAATTTATTAAGTGACTATGCACATGGAATTACTTACATTCAAATAAAATGATCAAATATATTAACTGGGAAATATTGGGTTTTATTTATCCCTTCAAGTACTAGTTCACAGACTTTACCTGTAGCTATGCTATTACTGTCTTTTATCATCACCAAAGCCACATTTTTTTTTTTTCCATCTAGGTACTTCCTAAGCACCTCATTTTTACTGCTGGCCAAGTTCTTTAAGATAGGTATACTTTTTAATCCACATATGCTGCTATTCCTAGAAGTTTTATTATTATGAGGCACAATACCCATTTGTAAAATATATGGACTGGTGTTAGTTGTTCATTTGTTTGTCTCTTTGCTTCTTGTTTTGTCCTGGAGGTTTATTTTCATGATCCCTAAATAGTTAAGTATAGCCAGTTGATATATTACACATTGATATATCTAGTCCCTAAAAGGATTGATACCAGTATATAGCCTTGCAATTGTGAGATCACTTTCTTATTAAAAAAATTACCAACTCTGGGCTAAATAAATACATCTGGCTCTTTTTCTTTAAACCAGCTCTATCAGATGACATCTAAGTGTATTGAGACGTTTCATTTATTGATATTATTTTAGGCCAATGTGTCATCTGGGCATTGTGTTTTGTTATTCAAAATATTATAATAATTGTTATTATACCTTAATATATGAGATTTTTGAAGAGAGATGAATAGAAGAAGACTATAATTAAGGGAAAACTTTTGGAAAAACACTTTATATCCTGGAATATTTGGTAACTCTCTTGTGCCTTAACAAAATGGAAAATACTTGGTGTAAACATATTTAAATTACCCTCTGTTTAGGGTAGTTAATTTCCCTCCATTACATAGGGCAATGTAACATCCTTTATGATGACCTCAATTTTATTTGTGCTTAATGCCTATCAGAAGTTCATATATAGCTGGACTCCTTATCTCAGCTCAAATCCACTGTTACACCCATGCTTTGGCCTCTATCTCTCCAAGAGATTCTAAGTTAGAGATCCAAAGAGCTGCCTCACCTCCTTGGCTCTTTCATGATGTTACAGCAAAAACACCTCTGCTGCTTAAGTTCCTACCTCAACTCCTCATTTTTTCTTCTCAGCACCTATTCATTTCTCATTATCTAATAATTACCATGGAAAGTTTTAAAGTGATCTAAAATTAATTTTGTTATTTGGTGGGGGGTATAGATGTAATTCATCTGACAAAAAATAAGTTGTCCCTGGTCAGTTGTATATAATCCTTTCTTCTCCTTTGTGTTTACTTCTATGTTTTAAATTTTCTATTTCTGATTTTTATTCTATTTTGCAGATAAAAATGCCAATATTTCTGCTAGTTTTTCACAGCCTTAATTTTTAGATGATAAATTTAGTGCCTTTCCCTCAAAATTAGTATTCGATAACCTTCCCTTGTTATTATTCTGTATATATCAAATATATTTAAAAATATATATTTATATACATATATATAAAATATATTGGCTACATTGCTGGAAAATATCTTTTGGGATTTTTAGTGGGAACACTGTAACTGTGTACGTAAATGTGAGGAGACATTAAAAAATAGAGATGATGATTAGGACTGTGACCAATCTGCATTTGACACATTAGGCAGATTAACCCGAATTTGAACTCTATCAGCTGAGGTAATTGTAGTAAAATTGCTCATCATATCGTTATATTTATACCCTCCTATATTAGTACAGGTTTTACTTTAAAAAAAATCTGTGCAATCTTGATAAAGTATCAGGTTTTAAGAGAATATCCCATACAGCTACAAAATGCATGAAATCATAGGGGTAAGTACCATTTATTCTGATCTGCTGGGAAGCATGTTGATGAAACGAAGACATGGCTTTTTAGAAGACTAAGGACTGCTTCCAGGCAGTAGTTACATTTTCCATAGCATTAAAAAAAAAAAAAAAACTTTCACCCTCTTCAATTTAAAAATGGTTTTCAAGTCTCAAGTTTTCTGTTAGATATGCCAGTCTGGAAACCCAGAATGAAGGAGAAAGTGAAAGAAGAGTTAGACTATAAAGCTGCTAATACATTAGCTAATTCTTTCATGAAACATTTTCAACATAGGATATTAAATCACCTTTTTCCTGTTCATTTCCTGTTCAGTTACCTTTTGAGTCTGATGAGCTTCAAAGACCAGATGGAAAAGCACGGTCCAAAAAGACTGACTTATAAGCACACGGTTTAAAAATTCAGCAAAAGAAGTAGCATTGCTCCTAAGATCTCTCGTAGACTCTAACTAGTTTCTGTGATGTTGTAATAAAAACTAAAAATAACGAGAGAGAGAAAGAAGAAGAGAGAGGAGAGGAAGAGGGAAAAGAGAAAGAGAAAGAAAAAAAAAAAAGGAAAAAACCCCAGGATGGAATAGAGTTTTATGAAATGACTTAAGTGGCTTTTTGAGGATTTTAAAACAGCTGCAGAAAGTATCCTTCTTTTTGCCTATTGATGGCAGAAGCAAATTATAGGTTTATTTTCCACACCATTCTTCAGTCAGTGTCAATGATGACCCTATGCGCAATATTCAAAAATATGATCATTTTTATTCCCTAGTGAGGTCCGTATTCAATGAGGGAGAATTTGGGAGAAGCCCCACCTTGAGTTCATGCAGTGTGTTGAGCCAATTGGTCATGACTGGGTATTAGGTGAACTGCTGACCTCACAGTGGATGCAGCTTTCAAAAGTGCTTAACTTAGTAGCAGAGAGTAGCTTACCCCCTGGTGAAATCAGGATCAATACTTATTAAATACTTCATGAAGTCTGTTCATTTCTAAAACAGCCACTTGTCTGCCCTTCCTGTCATGTTCTGAATTAATTTGTTATGTAATACAATTCTTACATTTTATATTAGGTTACTTATTGGCTGAAAAGGGAAAGGCAAACCAGGGATGATAGGGAGGAGGGTTAGTTTGTTATTGTTTTATCATTAACTATCTCTTCTCCCTTTTCTAAGAGATTGAATATAACACCCTGCTAGACAATAATTTTATTATTTTCATTCTTCTTCCCTCTTCATTAGTTTTAGGTCTAAACCCACAGGCAAAAGATTAAACATTTGCTATGTACTTTCCTCCTAGTTCTTTGAAAAATTTATAATTATGCTTCTCTGTAACTTTATTTTTTCTTAACAGTACATCTTGGGCATGAAATTATTTTTTTTTTTAATTTTTATTGGAGTATAGTTGATTTACAATGTTGTGTTAGTTTCAGGTGTACAGCAAGGTGCATCAAATATACATATACCCATTCTTTTTTAGCTTCTTTTCCCATATAGGTCATTACAGAGTACTGAGTAGAGTTCCCTGTGCTGTACAGTAGGTTCTTATTAGTTATCTTATACATAGTAGTGTGTGTATGTCAATCCCAATCTCCCAGTTCATCCCTCCCCCATCCCTTTCACGCCTGGTAACCATAAGTTTGTTTTCTACATCTGTGATTCTGTTTCTGTTTTGTAAATAAGTTCATTTGTACCATTTTTTTTTTTTTTTTTTAGATTCCACGGGCATGGAATTATTTACATGGTTGTATGACATTCTCTGTATGGGGAAATTTTTAACACATTTCTTACCGATTGGCATTTGAATGTTTCTAAAGTGTTGGTCATTTTAAATAATACTTCCGTAAACATTCTTGAACATCCTTGTGTATGTCTATATATTTGAGTATTTCCATTGGTGAAATTAACAGACTTGGAATGCTGGTTTATAAGTGCATTTTAAAGGCTATATCAATTTAGACTTCATCAATACTGTACAAAAGTGTCTGTTTCCCTTACTCTACGAATAGCATGCAATACTAGCAGTCTTTGAAATCTTCAGCAATTGCAGTGACTTTTCATTGCTCTATTTACTTGTGTAGTGCCACATGGTAAAATAATTTTATTATTGATAATGCATATGATGTAAGTTCATATGATAGAAAAAATAGAAATCAATAAATGTGGTGCCTAATTATTCTAACTCAATCACTAAATCTTTCCTTGTCTATCTTTCCAGAATTTTATGATAATTCAGGAACACCCAAAACTTTGCAAATATTTTAAATTTTTTCTTAATTTTATAGCACTCCAGTTTACTTTTATTTTTCAAGTGAAGCATATTTTCATTAAATATTTTGTGTGAAATTATTTAACTTATGTGGGAAAAAACCAAAACCCAACAACTGAGCCCTTTATTCCTCTCAGTACAAAATAAGTAATAAAAACTGGTTTCTTTGTCGTTTGACTGCATTGTTTGCAGTAAGATTTGAAGACCTAAAGTCAATTTTTTTTTTTTTTTCCCCGGTATGCGGGCCTCTCACTGCTGTGGCCTTTCCCGTTGCGGAGCGCAGGCTCCAGACGCGCAGGCTCAGCGGCTATGGCTCACGGGTCTAGCCGCTGCGCGGCATGTGGGATCCTCCCAGACCGGGGCACGAACCCGTGTCCCCTGCATCAGCAGGCGGACTCTCAACCACTGTGCCACCAGGGAAGCCCCTAAAGTCTATTTTTTAAAGTTATATTTTTAGTTGTGTTATTCAAAGAATATTTTATTCTCTAGGGAAACATTCCACCACTCAATATTTCATGTCTAGAAAGTAGTAGAGTCATCTCTATTTAAGTTTATCCTTACCTACATAATGTGTCACATGTTATATTGTAAAATATAATATGATTTTGCATAAGTGACATGCCACAATATGATGTCTAAAATTTAAAGTCAAAAGCTTGATTTTGGGTTCTGATATTTACAGTCAGCTTTGATAGTAAAATAATTTGATAAAAACAAATGTAATAAAGTAAAATATAACGTATTGGTAATTCCATGTAGATATTTTTTTATTTTAAAATTTTCTATCAATAACATTTAAAATTATTATTTTGATTTTTACTTTAATCCAATGTTAAAATGCAGTTAGTATAATTCTACTGTAATTTTTAAACTAATTTTTTTTCGCCTTGAAAGTACTTTGTTCTAGTATTGAAACAAACAAAAATGTTTGAAACAATTAATTATTTCTTCTTTATTTTTAGGAAGAATAGAGTGTGTTGATATTTCCCAATGATAAGATTAGTCTTCTCTAAGCATATAATTGTTGTTGGTTTAGCTAACCATTTTAAAAATATTTCAACAATTATTTTTGACTAATATGGGTATATTGAAAGACTTTCCCTAAAGATTTTTTAAAGCAACAATATTAAGGATTCTAAAATAATAACAATATTTATTTCATACTTTATACTTATTTCATGGGTTTAGTCTGTTACTTGTTATCATCACTGTCTTTTGCTAATAAAGAAGCATTATTTTTAATTTTTGTATAATTAAGAAAACTGATCCCCAAAGAGAATAAATGACTGCCCAAGACTCTAAAACCAATAAATACCCAAAAGTAAAGCAGAGTTCCCTTCAAAGTTAAACCTGAGTGGGGGGGGTGGAGAAAGAGCATGTGTGTGCATGCATGCGTGTGTATGTTCATGCTAAGATAGACATTTGAGTTGCTTGGAACGGCCAAATTTTAAATGCATTTTTTTAAGAAAAAGAGATAAAAGTCAAGTAGTAGGAAAATGGGAATATTATGGAAATTCAACAAGCTAAAAGCAATGTGAATATGTGGATACGGTGGAACAAAGTGGACAACTTATAGTTTTGATATGCGAGTGAATATATTTGGAATGTCGAATGAAATCATAACTTCGGTAAAATTTTCAAATTTCAAAAAATAATTTAAGAATTATTCAAAGGTGAAAATGATTGAGTACTAGATAGGAAGTCATCTGAATTTTGTCCTTCACTCTATTCTTTTGTGTCTCTCTTTGATATCCATTTATCAATGTAGCATCCAGATTTTCCACATGTTTATTCCTCTGTTACAAATATATCTCCTATGACTCTATCACTTTATAAAACACAACTTTCACTCATTCAGTTTGATACCTTTGCTCAATATTGTCCCCATACTTGAGATGTCCTTTCTTCAATTATTACATCAAATATTTCCAATGCTCTGAGTGCAAAAAATAATTTTCTTCTGGTTAGTTCCTTAGTCAGTATCTTGCCCAAATAACCGCGATTCCTATAAATTAACCATAGAAAAATAACAACTCCTATTTCCTGTGTGCTTATTATGTGGCTAATCATTTTTAAGTGCTTTGCTTATAATACCTCCTTTATTTCTCAGGAAAACCTGATAAGATAGGTAATATGTTGACCCTCATTTTAAAGATAAATATACTGAGGCCAGAGACTTTAAGTACATTTCTGAAAATTGCATAACTATTAACTGGCTGAGTCTGCATTGTTTGGCCCATAGCTACTTATTATTATTACCACTTTTAATTCTCATTGACACATAATGAACATTTGTGTCTTCCTAAATAGGTAAATGCTCTTTAAAGCCAACACATAGCTTTGATATTTTTACATTGGTCCTAACACTTAACAGAACTGTGATACAGAGTAGGAGCTTAATAAGACATCAGGGAAAAAATGAATGTTTTTAATATTAAGAACTCTGTTAAAGGTTATTGAGGAGTTAGAAAAATTATAATACAATTCTCTAGTGTTGTGGAATATTTAATTGAATTTACTTATGGTCTTTATATGAAGGAGAAAAAAATGCATGTGACAGCTGTGATATCTGTAAAACCTTTGTCTAAAAAAAATTGGTTTCTTGTGTCTCAATTTCACTGTTTACACTGAATCTTTTTGTTTGTTTGTTTTCATGATTTTTAAAAATTCCAAAAAGTGCTATTTTCAACCAAGTTAGCTTTGCTGATATGGTTTTAGTAACTCCTATCTGAAATCATCCGCAGGAAACATTTTTTTCTCTTTATGGCTATTTCAAAAAAGAAAAATACTTAATATCAGTATGAATAACACATGTGCTCATTGCAGTATAATGTTGGTGCAATCTGTGCTTGATACAGTTATAAATAAGTCTTTGAAAGCATTTTTCTGTATTTTAAATAAAGGCTATAGAAAGCCACGAGAAGGATCTAGTCTTGTTAATATCACAAGCTGTTTCCCCACCTGCACTAAGAGCAGCTTTAGTACAGCAGCTGTCTTGAGTTTGTGTTGGCACATCACTGTCTGCACAGAAACCCCATGGTTTACACAGAAAATGAATAGGCCACAGTTCCAATGGGGGTCTTTAATAATCCTTCCTCTAATGCTACCATGTGTGAGCATTGGGCTTTGAAGTGGTGTGAGGTGTGAAGTTTCAGGAGGATTATACAAAGCCACTCAATTTCGAAAGGTAGAAAAGAACATTAGAAAAACCTGAGAGTGCCTTTGCATTCCTCCTGCATGTTGATCAAATGCAGTGTATATTGATATTAGAGCTTCATGTCCAGCATGTGATAGCAAGTGAGGGATTGGTATAATTATGTGATTCACTCCATTCGGCCCCCTTTAACATTGACAAACAAAACCCAGCACAGATGTTTCATTGATTTTATTTACCAAATATTAGCTGTGAAAATATTAACCTGATGGGAACAAATATCTATCCAGTAGTACCTGTGGAGATTAAATCCAGGGAGGACAAAATTTATACACTAAGCTTACCTATGTATAGATGGGTGGCCACTGGATTTTCAGAAATAAAGCAATCTTCCTTCCTTCCTTCCTTCCATTTCTTTTATTTTTTTTTCTTTTAAAGTCACATGAATTGTTGGAAGTATCATCCATGGCGGTCAGTTAATCGTGGTCCATTAGGCCATGTGCATAATTGACAAGCTATTTGTTGAATGGAGGGAATTCAAGTAAAAGTGAGGACTTACACTCCAATGACTCGTTTTTTAAGGCGCTTTAGAGAACACGAAACTCCCTCTTGAGAGTATTCTGAGCATTTTGGGGGGACTACAGTATAATGAAGGTGAGGCAATATAATCCATCACTTGGAAACCTACTGTGTGCAATCACAGAAGCAAAATACTAGTATCTCATCAGCCACCTACTGCCCCACATTTGAATTTGAGTTCAAAAGGTCTTTAAGCATTGGGGATGCCCAATATCAACTTGAGAAATTTTTATCTTCATTACTATATGAAAAAGGAAATAAAACATCTGGATACTCAGTCCAGTATACACTTCTCCTTAATAGATCAGGCACTATGCTAAGCACTTCAGAACTGAAGATTAATGATATATGGGACTTAGACCAAAAGACTCATCATGTTCAAGGGGAGATGATTGACAATGTAAACAGAAAAGTACACTAACAGACAGCTATAGAGGTATCTTAAGAGGAGAGGGTGATTAACCGTTACAGGAAGTAAAGAAGGGAAGGCCTCCGAGAAGATAACATCTCAAAGCAGGACTTAGAAGAACTCTTCTAGGTGGAACTCTTCTAGGTGGATTAAAAGGCAGAATGAACCATATAGGCAGTGTGTGTTTGTAGACTATATGAAGTTTGGTATTGCGGGAACTCAAAATAAATTGGGAAAGGGTAGAGACCCTCGAAAGATGAATCAGCAGAATAGGCAAAAGTCAGATCATGAAGGATATTTTATTTTTCCTTAAGGATCTCAGAATGAAGAACTATTGATGTGAAATAAGTCAAAGGTTGGCATGTTTTTTTTTTAACATCTTTATTGGAGTATAACTATTTTACAATAGTGTTTCTCCTTTACAACAAAGTGAATCGGTTATACATATACATATGTTCCCATATCTCTTCCCTCTTGCGTCTCCCTCCCTCCCTATCCCACCCCTCTCGTGGTCACAAAGCACAGAGGTGATCTCCCTGTGCTATGCGGCAGCTTCCCACTAGCTATCTAATTTACATTTGGTAGTGCATATATGTCCCTGCCACTCTCTCACTTCGTCACAGTTTACCCTTCCCCCTCCCCATGTCCTCAAGTCCATGCTCTAGTAGGTCTGTGTTTTATTCCCATCCTACCACTAATCTCTTCATGACATTTTTTTTTCTTAGATTCCATATATATGTGTTAGCATACGGTATTTGTTTTTCTCCTTCTGACTTACTTCACTCTGTATGACAGACTCCAGGTCTATCCACCTCATTACAAATAACTCAGTTTCATTTCTTTTTATGGCTGAGTAATATTCCATTGTATATATGTGCCACATCTTCTTTATCCATTCATCTGTTGATGGACACTTAGGTTGCTTCCATGCCGTGACTGTCTTTAAATAAAAACCATTATTTCTCCTACTGGTTCCTTGGCTGCTGCTTCTGTTGTACAGATCTTCCTCAACTTACCATGGGGTTACGTCCCAGTAAACCCATGGTAAGTTGAAAATATCATAAATTGAAAATGCATTTAATACACCTGACGTGTCAAACATCACTGCTTAGCTTCACCTACATTCAGTGCACTCAGAACACCTAGGTTAGCCTATAGTTGGGCAAAATCATCTAATGCAAGGACTATTTTTTAATAAAGTGCTGACCATCTCGTGTAATTTATTGACTACTGTACTGACAAGCAGAGTGCTTGTCTGGGTCCGTGGTGGTTGCATCTATCCGCTGTCTCCTGGTGTGGTCGCGTGGCTGGTGGGGAGCTGGGGCTTTGCCACCCAGCATCAGGAGGAAGTGTCTTTCCCCATACGGTGGGCCCGAGGAAAGCTCAAAATTCAAAAGTCGAAGTAGTTTCTACTGAATGCGTATTGCTTTCGCATTACTGTAAAGTTAAAAAATCCTAAGTTGATTTTCTTACTCGTGAAAAGTATATTCAGTCACTCGGTAATACTGATTTCCGTTCAAGAACGCTATAGTCGAGTTGGAGAGAAAAGATGAACACACAGGAGGAGAGGCAAAGAATTTCCCCCTGAAAACTGGTTGGTATAGCGTGCTCTAGGATCTCAGAGGGAAAAGAATCAACAGAGGGTAGTCCTGGAGGGCTTTACGGAGGAGGTGGGAATTGAGCTTGTTCTTAGCGGATGGTTAGTATTGGAGCAGCTGGAGAGAACAGAGAGAGAGGGAAGGCGTTGAAGATGTGGAACAAGACGGATAAAGCGTGGAGGTGAGCAGAGAGCTGCGTGCTTGTCCCAGCCAATCCTGATGAACTCAAGTGATTAGTTCAGAACCGCTCCCGTGGGGGTGTCATCTCCATCCTCAAGGACCCCAGGAGTGGAGGCAGAGGACAGGTGGCGAGGAACGAGCGCAGCCCTGGGCCACGGGGAAGGTTCACCCACTGCACCCGGATGCCGAGGGGGAGGGGCTCCGAGGAGGGAGGGATGCTCAGGCGGGGACAGCGCTGCACAGATGCAGGGAATGGGGGGCGGGGCTGGGGG